>NC_133126.1:195328541-195628541 GCF_048418815.1 Hemitrygon akajei
CGAGTATTTTTTTTTTGCTGGCAGCCCGAAATGCCAATGCCAAATAGTATGCTCAGAACTCAGTGATTCTTTCCCCCAGCAGTACGTCTTTGGATTGTGGGACGAAACCAATGTAGTCATGGTAAGACAACATACAAACCGCTTGCAAGTTGCCGCTTGAATTGAGCCACGATCAGTGAATTAATGGAATGATATATCAGTTACACTACCGTGCTGCGATACTGTAAAACTTGATACCCTGACTGGTGAAGGTAAACATACGAAAAACCTGCTTCACCCAAACTGTTTAGTTGTGCTGCCACTATCAGCACAGTGTACAACTGTACCCCGAGGTTTCTCTCCGTTCCACAAGATTTGTCAGTACCCTGCCATTAGCCTTACATATACTACCCTGGTTTGAGTGTAAAACGCACATCAACAACATTGAAAGACGTCTTAAAACGGATGAAGTGAAATGGTCTCTACCTGCCATGGTTGAAAGGTTGAAAGCCGCGCACATGTTCTGTTCAGAAATGGACCTTTTCCACTTTCACATGAAAACATGTCGTGAAGTGCATGAGCGAAAACCTTTACCGCTTTATATACAATGTAAGAACTCCCGTCCATGGTCAGATCTGTGTAGGCGTTTACGATGTGTCGCAAACTCTCATTTAAACTGCATTGCGAGATCCAGCCAACTGTACCTATTGTTTTTGTCGCGTTTTCAAAATTTAGAGTACAGCTGAAGGTGGTTTCCCAAAACTCCCTAACTAAAGGATTATCCGGAAAACTGGAAGGATGGACTGTCTGAAGGAAGTCTCGCATCCCTGGAACGTCGACAGCAGGTACTGCAGTTCCAATTGCCCCTGTAAGGAAACGCCACCCGCTATCGAAACCAACAATGTCGGTTGTAATCCATGCCTCACTGCCGACCCACTGCACGCTGCTGAGGTTTTGCCGTATAACCTCCTCAAATAAAATGCGCATTTCGCCAGGTCCGGCAAAGGCCACAACGACATTTGTAGTCGCTTCTTTCATCATTTGCACAATCTTGATGATCTTCTGCTGGGGGTCCGTTCTGTGAAATGATTCGGAGAAGGCAATGCAGAGCCCAAAATCCTCAGCAGCCTCCATAAAGGCTGTTATTCCGGAGTTGCCATAGTCATCGTTGCTGTGAACAGTTCCAATCCAAGTCCATCCAAACCTCTGAACGAGATGCATCAGCGCCTTCGACTGATGCTCGTCACTTGGGATAGTTCGATGAAAAGTTGGATATTGATTCTTGTCGCTGAGACATACACACGTGGAAAAGTAGCTGACCTGCATTAAAAAAAAACATTTGTTGTGTTGGTTAAAGTGTGGCTGTGACTCTCAAATCAATGTAAATTAATTTCAATGCAAACGCGACAACTGGTAAAAACCTAACGTACCAGCCAGTTTATGAAACATTTGGTTATAAATCTAACGGCGAATTTTAGCCAAATCTCACCAGTGGTATCGTAAAAGGTCCGGTTGTTCTTGCAACTGCGATGGACACCGATGACCCAGCGCCACCGACGATCCCTGGTACATTGAGAGGCCCATCACAAGCTTCGTCCATAAATGTTTCATCCTGACCATTCACCATAGACAGAGCCGCCTTTGTTGCAATCTCCGGCGAACCGCAGTCATCATGAATCCTGTAGCCCAGTGTTACATTCGGAAGGAGTTTTTCGTCCCTGTTTATTTCCTCTATTGCAAAAATCATCGTCTGTAACAGGCGGAATCCCATTAAATCAAAACTGAAAACCAACCACAGATTGGAATTGATATTGGAATTAGTTTATTATAGTTACTTGCATGGCGATCGATTCAGAGAAGATTATTGCGTTTTTCTTGAAATACTTTGTCAAATGAGCACGTCAAACTGTTCTGCACAAAGGTAGTAAATAGCAAAGATGAATTAAGATCCAGATATTTCTGGATGTTATAAGCTGCGATCTTGATGTCATTTTATAATATAAATGAAACATAATTTGATTCACAAATTCCTTTAATTCCAAATACGCCACTCATAATGGATCAGTATGGCAAACAAGGGGCTTCGTTATATTAGTTTAATTTAGAGCAACATTTGCTGAGTCACTGTTCAGTGTGTACAAGGACATTTCTTCCTGCGTCTTCCTTTCTAGCACCAAATGACTGTTATCCCACCCCTATTTGTTATTATTTTTCATTAAGAGTTATAGCACGATAACAGCCCCATCCAGACTAATGATCCCATGCCACCTACTTTCATCCATGTTGCCGAATTACCTGACACGTAAGTCTTTGGAATGTAGGAGGGAAGCGGAACACATAAAGGAAACTCATGCGTTCTCGTGGGAAAAAGTACAAACTTCTTAAAAGTAGCAACACACACACAATGTTGCAAGAACTCAGCAAGCCTGGAAGCACCTGTGGAAAAGTGTCTCGGCCCGTAACATCGGCTGTTTACACATCTCCATAAATGTTACCTGGCTTGCGGAGATCCTCCAGAATTTTGTATGTTTTGCTTGGATTTGCAGCATCTGCAGACTTTCTCGTGTTTGTGGTCCCTACAGATTGCAGCTTAAATTGAATCGCGAACGCTCAGAGATGTAAAACATACGCTATACACAGAACTACTGTTTCGCCCACAATAGATGAGGGAACAAGAACTCACGCGCTGATGTCACTGCAGCAGGTATTAGGAAAAAATGGATGCTTGGCCTTCAAAGATATTCTATTTTTTTTGGAACTCATATAGCTTGATGTTAGAGTTTGATACAAAGGGAAGAGGCGCATTAACATTGCATTAGCAGGCCAGGCCATTAAGGTATCCAAAGTTCTTTCCATCGACGCGGCTAATTCAGCTATTTTGCTTTACTAAATCATCGCGATTTTACAGTTACGTATAGGAAAAGATAGTACACTGTTGTGTTTATTTCGATACACAATATTTAGTTTACATGGTGCGACATAGCCTTTAGGCAATTAGTCCAGCGTACCGGACGCCTCGTCCAATGAAATAGTCACCAATCCATCTGCATCTACTGTATTGTTGATTCGTACACCCACTGATATTCCACAGTGTGAACCGTTTGGTAGAAGTACAATCGTGTACCATAAAACTGTTAAACAAATCGTAATTTTAAACATGAAAGAATAAAACGGATGCTTAGTCAGAACTACAATAGGTAAAGCAAAAATGATCTAACCTTTTACATTTGATTTCTTTTGTCCGTTTCGTGAATGCATTTATCCGCTGGAAACTGTTTAAGTGCACAGTAAACATTCCCCCAAGAACAACATCGCCATCCTTAGATATGTTGGGGAGTTGTATTCTTTCCCGGACCCTGCAGTTTAGCGCATCTGAACCAGGTACAAAAGCAAAACCTACCAGGACTCGGAACATAAACTGAAACATTGCAGTTTTGACAGTGGCGAATACTAGGTGAATATTTCTGTTTATATTCATATGTTGGCTTCAACAAAAAATCCGAGGTTAATTAGGCAAAAAAAGATTCCCTCAATAGGGTACCGTGCCTGCTCCAAATTAATCAATGTCCCAAATGAGCATAACTAATTTGGTGACAGTGAGATACACCTGAATGTCGATTACAAAGTGATTATCCAAGCTGTGAGGCAAATGCAATGTTGCTAATTAAATAGATCAAACAATAAAACACACCAAAGTATGACTTCCTAACAACAATATTTCTTTATTAACATTATTGATTCAATAAATGATTCACCATGGACTTTCAAACAATTTTTTAACTTTTATATCACGCGGAGACATAGGTTTAATGTGCTTGGTGTAGGTACAGTGGGGATGTCGGGGTAGGTTTTTCACACAAATAATGCAGCTTGCGTGGAATGCTGTGGCAGCGACGTAGGTGGAGGCGGATACAAAAGGGACATTTAAGAGGCACTTAGATAAGTATATAGAGCTTAGAAAAATAGAGGGCTATGCAGTAGGGTAATTCTCGGCATAGAGTAGTCTACTTGCTCAGCATAATATTGTGGGCAGAAGGGCCTGTGATGTGATGTAGATTTCTATGTACTATGTGCTATGTTCTTCAATATCATAACTATTTTACTAAATTACATAACCACTTACACAGAACTTCAAAAACTCACATTTTGAATTCAGATGTTTATCGTTATTAATGCACCTGGCCGAGGTTCAAAATTCCATCTAATAATCTTTTTTAGAGATGAGCGGATGAAGCAGAATTTTTTAAGAATCTGGGATGCATCACTGAATGGTTCTCGTCAGTCGAAATGTACTTGTTCACCACTGCGCTCTTTCGTGCATTTGAAAAGGTAGATACATTGGGGAAAATGAATTATAAAGTTGTAACAGTTTGATAAGCAAAGGTTCTAGGTTAAAGGGAGTACAGGTATAAGATAAAGAAGCGGAAATTGAGACATGATATGAAATGTGCCAAATCGGAATATTTCAGATGTAGACCATTGCCACCTTGGAGTACTTGGGCTGTAGGGACTGCTTCAGTTCTACGTTAACATAGAAAACCTACAGAATAATGCAGGCACTTCGGCTACAATGCTGTGTCTAACATCTACTTACTTCAGAAATTAACTAGGGTTACCCATAACCCTCGATTTTTCTAAGCTCTATGTATCAATGCAAGAGACTCTTAAAAGACCCATCGTAACTGCTTCCATCACCGTAGCCAGCAGCCCATTCCACGTACTCACCATTTTCTTAGTAAAATACTTACCCCTGACAGCTCCTCTGTACCTACTTCCAAACACCTTAAAACTGTGCCCTCTCTTGCTAGTTGCTTCAGCCCTGGGAAAGAAAAAGCTTCTGTCTATCCACATGATCAATGCCTCTCATCATCTTATATACCTGGATCAGGTCACCATTCATCTTACGTCGCTTCAAGGAAAAAAGGCCAGTTTCAGTAAAACTGTTCTTGTAAGGCATGCTCCACAATCCAGACAACATCCTTGTACATCTCCTCTGCACAATTTCTGTACTTCCCACTTTCTTCTTGTAGCAAGGTGACCAGAACCGAGCACAGCACTTCACGTCGGGTCTGAACAGGGTTCTATGCAGCTGCAATATTACTTCATGGTTGATGAAGGCCAATGTTTCGTATGCCTTATTGAAATACACCGTCAACGTGAGCAGCAGCTTTGAGTGTCCTCTGCACTCCGACCCCAAGACCCCTATGATCTTCCACACTGCAAAGAGTCTAACCATTAATATTATATTCTGCGACTATATTTGACCCACCAAAATGAGACAACTTACACTTATCTGGGTTGAACTGCATCTGCCTCTTCTCACCCCAGCTTTGCATCCTATCGATGTCGCGCTGTTACCTCTGAAAGCCCTCCACACTATCCACAACACACCAAACCTTTATTTCATCAGCAAACTTACTAACCCATCCCTCCACTTCCTCATCCAGGTCATTTATAAAAATCACCAAGAGCAGGGTCCCAGAACTGATCCATGAGGCACAAGACTGGTTATCGACCTCCATGCAGAAGATGACGCGTGTGCAAGCACTCTTTCCCTTCTGTGAGCAAGCCAATTCTGGATCCACAAAACAAAGTCCTCTTGGATCCCATACCTCCTTACTTTCTTAATAAACCTTGCATGACGTACCTTATCAAATGCCTTTCTCTAATCCACAAACATTAATTACTACTGCTGCACCTTCATCAATGTGTTTAGTCACATCCTCAAACAATTCAATCAGGCTGGCAAGGCATGACCTGCCTTAATCTGTAACTCCTGGAAAAGATTGTGTACATGCGTAAGCTTATACAAAATATTTTGGAACGCTGTTTCTAATTATATAAATATATTTTGCTCTTAAATCAGAACAATGTGATATGGTGAAAGATCCTCGGCCAACAGTAGAAGTTATGCAGGCCACTGGTTGTCAAATATGGCAATGGTGCAGTTGTTACACAAAACTAACAAAGAATCTCTTTTGGTTTCATAGCACACTTCATGGCGAACAGTGAGGAGCGTAAAATTGATGGGAGATGAAAATACGTGTTAAAAGAGGTCGATTGGTTATTGTCTCCTGCAGAAATTAACTATTATAATATATGGAAGCCATAAAGGAGAAGCGTTTCACAGTACGTCAATGTCTGTGACATGAATAAATTAAGTGACTAATTAGTATAGCAATTTACCAATTGTGAACAAACGAACCATAGAATTTGACTGAAATGCTTGACAACAATAGCCGTAGGGAAATGTTGGAATTTGTAATCAAGGGTAGTGAAATATACATCAAAAAGTGGTATGTATTGGTTATGTATGGTTAGTTTGTTCACAATTGGTAAATTGCTATGCTAATTAGTCACTTAGTTTATTCATGTCACAAATATTGACTTACGGTGAAACGCTTCTCGTTTATGGCTTCCATATATTATAATAGTTAATTTCTGCAGTAGCCGTCTCGATTTGGTTAAACTTCCTCGTTGCCGATATTATGTTTTGTAACACGAGAGCTGAAAACTATATATATCTATATATATATATATATATATATATATATATAGATATATATACGCACACAATAATGATCTGGATGATGTGGTGGTAAATTGGATTAGTAAGTATGCAGATGATGCTAAGATAGGTGGCGTTGTGGATAAAGAAGTACGTTAGTAACGCTTGCAGACTGATTTAGGCCAGTTAGAAGAGTGGGCTGAAAGGTAGCAGATGGAGTTTAATGCTGGTAAGTGTGAGGTGCGACATTTTGGTAGGACTATTCAAAATAGGATATACTTGGTAAATGGTAGGGCATTGAGCAATGCATTAGAACAGCGATCTAGCAATCGTGGTGCATAGTTCCCTGAAGGTGGAATCCCATGTGGATAGGAAGGTGAACAAAGTTTTTGGTATGCTGGCCTTAATAATCAGAGCATTGAGTATAGGAGTTGGGATGTAATGTTAAAATTGTACAAGGCATTGGTGAGGCCAAATTTGGAGCATTGTGTACAGTTCTGGTCACCGAATTATAGGAAAGATGTAACAAAGTACAGAGCGTACAGAGGATATTTACGAGAATGTTACCTGGGCTTCAGCACCTAAGTTACTGAGAAAGGTTGAATAAGTTAGGCCTTTATTCTTTGGAAGGTTGAGAGGGACTTGATAGACGTATTTAAAATTATGAGGGTGATAGATAGAGTTGACGTGGATAGGCTTTTTCCATTGAGAGTAGGGGAGATTCAAACAAGAGTACATGAGTTGAGAGTTCAGGAGCAAATGTTTAAGGGTAACACGAGGGGGAACTTCTTTGCTCAGAGAGTGGTAGTTGTGTGGAACGAGTTCTAAGTATTGCACTTCGTTAAAACCAACCAGATTATTCTCTCTCTCTCTCTCTCGGCCCACAACTCTGCCAATCCATCTCCCTCTGGTGCTCCCCTCCCCTTTTCTTTCTCCCTTGGCCTTCTGTCCCATGATCCTTTCCCTTCACGAGCTCTGTATCCCTTTTGCCAATCACCATTCTGGCTCGCAGCTTCACTCCAACCCTTCCAATCTTCTTCTATCTTTTCGCATTTTCCCCTCCCCCTCCTAATTTCAAATCTCTTGTTATCTTTCCTTTCAGTTAGTCTTGACGAAGAGTCTCTGCCCGGAACATCGACAGCGCTTCTACCTATAGATGCTGCCTGGCCTGCATTTTGTGTGCGTTGCTATTCATTACGTACCTCCACTACGTGCTCCTACTCCATGCGCACGTTTCCACTATGGCATCTAATTGATCCTATTCTTCCAGGCTGAACCTCTTGCCCTTCACATGCCTGGAATGCCTTGCGGTTCTTCTTAATCTTACTCGTCAAGCCCTTCTGTTGACCACTTCTAGCTCTCCCAGTTTCATTCTTAATCTACTTCCTGTCTGCTTCCTAGTGTTCTGACCGTTCGTAAGCTTTTTTTCCTTTTCTTCTTACTAGATTTTTGAAATCCTTTGATTATCACGATTCTTTTCTTTTGCCTGTCCTTCCTCACAAAGCCCCCACAAGCTCTGTCTACTTGTCTACCAGTCCATCCTTTGCGTCTTCACTTCTGTTCCCACCCAGAGGAAATTCAATTTAAGCCCTTCCCAATAGCGGTAGAAGATCTCCATCCCAGGAAATTGTTTCCTCTCAGCTTCAGGTGCAACCTGCCCATCTTACAAAGATCACCCCTCCCTCAGAAAGGATTCCAATGATCCAAAAACGTGAAACCATGCCCTCTGCGCCATCTCCTCAGCCACTCATTCGTCTCCTTCTAACCTTCTGTCCTGACCTTCCAGATTTCGTGGCACCGGAAATAGCGGTGAAAACCTTGACCATCCTGCTATTCAGCCTCCATCCTAACTCCCAGAAATTACTGCGCAGATCCTCAGATCATCCAACTCCAGTTCGAGCTCCTTAATGTGGTCCTAAAGCACTGAATTTCGATGCACTTCGCGCAGGTGTAATTAATAGGGACACCATAAGATCCCATGAATCCCCACATCCTACAAGAGGAGCATTCCGCCGTCGTATCTACCATCCTGTCTGCACCGTCCTATGGGCAACCAAGACCAAATCAGCAATGACGAACTGGAAAACCTACACCTCGTACCTGTTTATTAGGCCTCGTCTGTTTTTGGATGCTGTTGAGGGTGGTGACCTGACAGAGGACGACCACGGTAATCGGGTCTCCAGCACTGAGCCTGGCTCCGTGGTGCAGAACGGAGAGAAGAAGATGAGGAATGCGGTGGTCATAGGGGATTCCATAGTGAGATGAACAGACAGGTGGTTCTATCAGCCTGATAGAGATACGCACATGGTGTGTCTCTTCTCAGTTGCCAGAATACTGGATGTTTTTGATAGGGTATTGATTATTATGAAGGGAGAGGGTAAACAGATAGGAGTCTTACTACACGTCTGTTCGAATGACATAGGTAGAAAATGGAGGAGGTCCTAAAGACAGAATTCAGGGAGTTGGGGAAGAACCTGAAAAGCAGAACATCCAGGGTAGTAATTTCGGCATTTCCCCCTGTGCCACGTCCTAACGAGCGCAAGAATATCATTATTATGTATATTAATGCGTGGCTCAGAGACTGGTATAGGGGACAGGGCTTCAGTTTCCGGGATCATCGGGAACTTCTCGGGGAGGTACGACCTATACAAAACAGACGGGTTACAACTGAACCCAAAGATGTCCTATATCTTAGCAGGCAGGTTGAATAGAGCTGTTAGGGAGTGGCTAAAATATTTTGGCAGGGGGATGGGAACCGTAGTGATAGGGCTGAGGAAGGGGAAAAGACAAATAAATCAAAGATACCGTGCAACAGATATGATAGAATCGCACGCAGGAGATGAGGCGCAATCACAGAAAGAGAGATGCGTTACAGGGCAATAGAGGCGTGGTACAGTTAAAAAAAGGAAGTAACAAATACTGGAATAAGTGTTGTATTTGAATGCATTTAGCGTACGAAATAAAATGGGTGATCTAGAAATTCAGCTACAGATTGGCAAAATGGCTAAAGGATGGCTGCCATTGGGAATTGTATGTCCAACAATATATGGTGTATCAGACAGATTTGTAAGTAGGCGAAGGGTGTGGTGTGTCTCAGAAATAATACTAAACCATTAGAAAGGAATGACATCAGATCAAAAGGTGTAGAGTCACAATGGGTTGAGTTAAGAAATGGTAATGGTAAAAGTATCCTAATGCCAGTTGTATACAAACCTCTAAACACCAGCGGGGGTGTGGATGACAAGTAAAAGAAGGAGATAGAAATGACATGTCAGAAGGGCAATGTCATGGTAATCACTTGGGATTTTAACATGAAATTGGTTTGGGACAACCAGCACAGTACTGGACCGCGAGAGAGAGAATTTCTGAGGGATGGCTTTTTTAGAACAGCTTGTTGTTGAGCCCACGATGGTATCGTGTGCTGAATTGGGTAATGTGCATTGATCCGAATGTGCTAAGTTTAAGGAACATTTAGGGAACGGTGATCACAATATGCTCGATTTCCCTTTGAAATTAGAGGACAAACTAAATATCCAAGTGTAGGTATTTCAGTGGAATAAAGAAAATTACAATGGCATGAGAGGGGAACTGGGCAAGATAGAATGGGAAGGGACACTAGCAGGAAAGACAGGAGAGCAACAATAGCTGGAGTTTCTGCGAAAATTCAGGGAAGTGCAAGACAAATATGTTCCCAAGAAGAAGAAACTTTCCAATAGAAGGACACGACCGTGGCTGACAAGTGAGATCAGAGCCAAAGTAAAAGGGGTCCTCCTCTTATACTCTTAAAAAAAACCTGTCACATGACCTCTACTGGCGGGAAAATGACGTCACTCCACCATCACAAGACCATTACCTCAAGTCCAGTATAACTTCAACCCCAGTCACGTGACAAGGGTACCATTGTCACGTGTCACGAGTACGTAACAATATAAAGGGTAAAGGTGAGTTGAGGCTACATATAAGACTAAAAGAAAATGACGTTGGAGATATTGTGCTGAGAGACGCAGAGATGGCAGAGGAACTAACTGCATATTTTGCATCAGTCTTCACAGTGGAAGACATCTGCCGTATACCAGACATTTACAAGTGTCAGGGCAGTGAAGTATGTGCACTGAAAATTACGGCAGATGGTGCTCAGGAAACCTAATGGTCTGAAGGTGGATACATCTCCTATACATGATGGAATGCACCCTCGGCTTCTGAAGGAATGGCTGGAGAGATTGCGGTAGCATTGACAATGATCTTTCAAGAATCAATATGTTCTGGCATTGTACTGGATGACTGAAAAATTGCAAATTCACCATCGCTATTTAGAACAGGTGGGAGGTAGCAGAAAGGAAACTATAAACCCGTTAGTCTGACATCAGTGGTTGGGAAGTTGTTGGAATCAATTGTTAGGGATGAGATTATGGAATACCTGGAGACAAATGACAAGATAGGTCAAGGCCAGTATGGTTTCATTTAAAGGAAAATCCTGCCGGACTAACCGATGCAATTTTTGAGGATATAACAAGTAAGGTAGAGAAAAGAGATGTAGTAGATGTGTGGTACTTGGATTTTCAGAAGGCATTTGACAAGTTGCGACACATGAGGTGGTTTAGCAAGATAAGAGCGCACGGAATTACAGGGGAGTTATAGCACGTGTGGAGCAATGGCTGGTCGGCAGAAAGTAGAGAGTGGGTATAAAGGGATTCCATTCCGGCTGGCGGTAGGTTACCAGCGGATTTCTACAGGGTTGGGTGTCGGCACCGCTGCTTTTTGCTGTGTATGTCAATGATTTGAACTATGATATTAATGGATTCGTGGTTAAATTTGCCGATGATACAAAGATGGGTGGAGGAGCGAAGATATAAAGATGGGTGTTGAGGAAACAGAAAACCTGCACAGATAGATAGATAGATAGATAGATAGATAGATACTTTATTCATCCCCATGGGGAAATTCAACTTTTTTTCCAATGTCCCATACACTTGTTGTAGCAAAACTAATTACATACAATACTTAACTCAGTAAAAAATATGATATGCATCTAAATCACTATCTCAAAAAGCATTAATAATAGCTTTTAAACAGTTCTTAAGTCCTGGCGGTAGAATTGTAAAGCCTAATGGCATTGGGAAGTATTGACCTCTTCATCCTGTCTGAGGAGCATTGCATCGATAGTAACCTGTCGCTGAAACTGCTTCTCTGTCTCTGGATGGTGCTATGTAGAGGAAGTTCAGAGTTATCCATAATTGACCGTAGCCTACTCAGCGCCCTTCGCTCAGCTACCGATGTTAAACTCTCCAGTACTTTGCCCACGACAGAGCCCGCCTTCCTTACCAGCTTATTAAGACGTGAGGCGTCCCTCTTCTTAATGCTTCCTCCCCAACACGCCACCACAAAGAAGAGGGCGCTCTCCACAACTGACCTATAGAACATCTTCGGCATCTCACTACAGACATTGAATGACGCCAACCTTCTTAGGAAGTACAGTCGACTCTGTGCCTTCCTGCACAAGGCATCTGTGTTGGCAGTCCAGTCTAGCTTCTCGTCTAACTGTACTCCCAGATACTTGTAGGTCTTAACCTGCTCCACACATTCTCCATTAATGATCACTGGCTCCATATGAGGCCTAGATCTCCTAAAGTCCACCACCATCTCCTTGGTCTTGGTGATATTGAGACGCAGGTAGTTTGAGTTGCACCATATCACAAAGTCCTGTATCAGTTTCCTATACTCCTCCTCCTGTCCATTCCTGACACACCCCACTATGGCCGTGTCATCAGCGAACTTCTGCACATGGCAGGACTCCGAGTTATATTGGAAGTCTGATGTGTACAGGGTGAACAGGACCGGAGAGAGTACGGTTCCCTGCGGCGCTCCTGTGCTGCTGACCACCGTGTCAGACCTACAGTCTCCCAACCGCACATACTGAGGTCTATCTGTCAAGTAGTCCACTATCCAATCCACCATGTGAGAGTCTACTCCCATCTCCGTTAGTTTGTGCCATAAGATCTTGGGCTGGATTGTGTTAAAGGCACTAGAGAAGTCAAGGAATGTAATCCTCACAGCACAACTGACCCCCTCTAGGTCAGTTAATTTAGAGACGCAGGTAATTTACGGGAATGTGCAAAGAGTGGCATATGAAATACAATGTTGGACAGTGTATGGCCTTGCACTTTGGTGGAAAAATAAACGGACAGACTTTTATCTAGATGGGGAGAGAATTGAAAATGCAGAAATGCAAAGGGACTTGGGAGTCCTTTTGCAGGATACCCTAAAGGTTAACATCTATGTTGTGTCGGTGGTGACGAAGGCAAATGCAATGTTGGCTTTCATTCTAGAGGTATAGAATACAAGACGAGGGATGTGATGTTGAGGCTCTATAAGTCACTTGTGAAACTACAGGGAGTATTGTGTGCAGTTTTGGGCTCAATGTTTTAGAAATTACATTGGAGAGGGTTCAAGAACATTCACGAGAATGATTCTAGGAATGAAAGGGTTACCGTATGAGGAACGTTTGGCAGCTCTTCGGCTGTATTCCGTGGAGTTCAGGAGAATGACGGGGGATCTCATAGAAACACTTCAAATGTTAAAAGGTCTGAACAGATTAGCTATGTTAAGGTTATTTCTCATGGTCCGGGGATCGAGTACAAGAGGGCACAACTTCCGGATTGAAGGACGACCATTTAGAACAGAGATGCGGATGATTTCCTTTCGTCAGAACATGGTAAATCGATGGAAGTTGCTGCCACGAGCGACTGTGGAAGGTAGGTCATTGGGTGCATTTAAGGCAGAATGAGATAAGTTGTTGATGAGCCAGGACATCAAAGGGTATGGGGAGAAGGCAGGGGATTGTGGATGACGGGAAGAATTGGATCAGCCAATGATTGAATAACGGAGCAGACTCAGTGGACCGAATTGCCTACTATTGCTTCTATATCTTATGATCTTATGGAGACATCTAACGGAGACAGCGACCCCCTTGCTTGCGTCTTCGGAATCAGCTCTATTTCCATCTTATATATATTTATTTTTCCCTTTCAATGTTCTTTTGACGGCCATGGCCTGAGGCAACCTGCTGAATTCGGTTCTTTGCGGGAATGGGACCCATTCTTGGAGTTACGGGACTGCCCATTGTTCAGCATGCCACAGAGTCAAGCTCGTGTTTGGAAGCCTAAAATCTCTGGGCTCTGGAGACTGGCGGATCGAGTGTTGCTGTCATGGTAGGAGACCCCTGTGTCGTCGGCGAAGTCAGAAAATCTGCTTTGTGCTCGAAGACCCCGGATCTGTGCGATCTTCAGGCACAGAGCTCGACAAAAGCGACGTAACGGACTTTTAATGCGAAACCAGAGAGTTTTCTGTTATGTCTCCCCGCTCGCGGAGAAAATGGAAACTTTATGAGGGAGAGAGAGAACCTGTGGCATGTCGAAGCTGGTGTGAAACGCGAAGTCTTTGGGGTAACTGGAAGTTTGTGCCTTTGGTATTGCATTGCTCACGCTTGACTGCGATGCCTGCTGCTTTTCTGCCGGTGGCGGGAGCGGGGTTTGTTGCTCACCGCCGCTTACGAGCGTGAGGGTGGAGCTGGTAGGACTTTGGGGTTCTCACGTTTAACTGTCATTCATTCTTTGGGGCACTTCCCTGTTTTCGTGGATGTTTGCGAAGATAAAACATTTCAGGATGTATATTGTATACATTTCTCTGACATTAAATTGGACCTTTGAACCTTTGAATCTTATGGTCTTATGCTGTCAGCTTTTTGCAGAGTGAAATTCTCTAAGATCCCACGCTGACTGTAGCCCCTCAGTCCGACGATGGCCGCTCCAATGATGGCACGTAGTTTTGCAGAAACTGATAGGTTTTAGAAGGACTGAGAGATTAGGATAATGGACAAGAAAGTGGAAAATTAAATGGTATTTGGGAAATGCTTGGTCATACTTGTTTGGTAGAAGTAAGTACGCACACTATTTTCTGAATGATGAGAAAATTCAAAACTCTTAGATACAAATGCAATTGGGAGTCCTTGTGCAGAACCCCCTAAGTGTTAACCTGTAAGTCGAGTCGGTGGTGAGGAAGGCAAAAGGAATGTTCGCATTCATTTCAAAATGTCTAGAGTACAAGAATGGGGATGTGATGTTGAGACTTCATAAGGCATTAATGAGGCCTTATCTTGTACATTTCTGGGCTCCTCGTCTAAGAAAAAAATGTCCTGGTATTGGAAACTGTTCAGAGAAGGTTCACGAGGTTGATTCCAGAAATGTAAGGTTTATCATGTGAGGAACATTTGATAGCTCTGTGTCTGTACTCTCTGGAATTTATAAGCATGTGAAAAGGGTCCCATAGAAATATTTTGAATGTTGAAATGCCATTTTTGTGTAGCTGTTGAAGGGATATTTCCTATGGAGCGGACGTCTAGGAAAGAGGACATAAGTTCAGGATTGTGGAGCACCATTTGGGTTCCAATACAGATATGGCGAAATTGTGTTAGCCAGAGGGTGGTGTATTTTTTAGAATTTATTACCACAGATAGCTGTGGAGGCCCGGTCATTTAATGAATTTAGGGCAGAGCTTGACAGGTTCGTCATTAGACATGGCATTAAAAGTTACGGGCAGAAGGCCTGGGAGTTGATCTGAGAAAGGGAAAGAGGGGTCAGCCATGATTGAATGGCTGAGCAGTCTCGATGGGCCAAACGGCCTGTTTCTACGCATATCTCCTAAGGTCTTATGACATCTATTATAATTAGTTTATCAATGATTCTTCTGTTAAAAAACTCCAATCTTATTCTTGAAATGCTGTAACTAAATCTTTGATTACAGATGCCACAATTTTCCCCCTACCACTTAGATTTTCCAAACATTTAATTCAAATTCTGTTGGTACATTGTTCACTCTTCCTAGGTTGATAAATAGTTTTGTTTATTGCTGTAGCAATATACCGATGTACAGCGAAAATTTTTCTTGTATACCATTCATGTAGCATTATATTACAACCAGATGGACTTTCCAATTTACCAAATTGCCTCTTACTTGCGCATTTCATCTAATAGATCATATTACTGTCCCTCTTGACTTATCAAACATAGATTATATGAGAACTTTGCGGGACAACTATATCATGTCCACCAATCGCCGTCAGCTGCTTCCATTTATTACTTTATTTATTTGCTTATTGAGATATTGGTTTGAAGAGACCCTTCCGGCCCTTTGAGCCATGCCACCTTGCAACATCCCACATATCCATAGACAAAGGATTAAATTTTACAGTGTTCTATTGATCTAACGACCAGTGATCTTCCAAATGTGGAGCACCCTAATGAACCCTACCAGACCACAGTGAGGATATCCTAAATCCTTGCAGAGCGGCGAGAATTGAACCCGGATCGTTGATCCACCGAGGTTCCATGGCCCTTGCTGACATCCATCGCTAAACTGGAATTGGAATTGAAATTGGATTATTTTCGTCATATGTACCAAAATACAGTGCAAGGTTTGTCCAGTATAGTTTTCGTAAAATTCAGATTACACCTCAGTGGACTGCAGCGAGAAAGGAAAGTAATAACCATGATAAATAAAGTGTAACAGCCACACAAACGTACAGCGCGGGCAAACAATCAGGTGTAATATGCTAACCAACTAGATGGTTATATCAAAATTCCAACTTATCGCACGAGTGAACTGTTGAATAGTCTTTTTACAGCAGTATACAAACTGGCCTTCAGCGGAACTAGTATCTTTACAGTCCTTAAGTTTGGTATAGCCTGTTCGGTAGTGGAGGTATGCACCCAATACCTATTAAATGCTCCTAATTTCGTGGTCCTCAATCAGTCTTTGGCAAACGATGTATATCTCCTGGACTTCACAGGTGACTTAGCTATTAAGTCCGTAGGACTTTATTTAATTATTAATTGATCTAGTTATTTATTTATTTTTTGTTTTTATGGGGCACTGGAGCATTCCGAACCACCAGCAACATCACTAATATAAATATCGTAAACTGGAAGATGCAATGTAAAACTGTCCTCAGTGGATTCACAGGACATTCGCATGTGGGACATGTGAGTGGACCATTGGACTTTAGAATAGGAGACAGAGCATTAAAACATTCAGTAGAGTTGCTGGAATTACCCAGAGGGTAGGAACATATACTGGGGCGTGATTATAGGGTCAAAGAGGGGCTTTGTTTTGATCCAGGTAAATATATGCTTTGTCAGATGACAACTGCCATGACACAGACACAACATGCAGATCCCGGCAGAATAATATCAGGACAGAAGAAGCACAATGGATGAAATATGGATAAAACCGAAAGAAATGAGGATTCATCAAATGTTGCAGCAAATTATTGCACACAATTCAGGGTCATTTGCAAGGCTGATAGTGTATACATACAAGGCCAAGGTAATACAGAGCTTGGTACAACAAGGGGTACT
The DNA here is from genome assembly GCF_048418815.1 of Hemitrygon akajei. Lineage (NCBI taxonomy): Eukaryota > Metazoa > Chordata > Chondrichthyes > Myliobatiformes > Dasyatidae > Hemitrygon > Hemitrygon akajei. The sequence continues at coordinate 195,345,441 of NC_133126.1, forward strand.
AAGGCCAGTAGCTTCCACGGATAACTCAGCCATATGGCCAGTGAGGAAAGCAGAGGAGAGCTGAAAGTTGACAATAGACTACCGAGAGCTGTATAAAGTAACCCCATTAACACTTCCAACTGTGGGAACTGACCCGGAGACAGTGGTCAAGCAAAACCAAAAAGCGCAATGGTTCATAGCTATGGACATAAATAATGTATTTTGGTCTATTCCCTACGAAAGACACTGTCAATACAAATTTGCTTTTACCTTTCACGGACAGCAGATTACATGGAATGCCCTAACATACAGGTTCCATAATTACCCGTCCATATTTCACCAACGTTTAGATCAACGGTTGAAACAGACTTCAGAAGCCGAGTGCTTGGTGCAATATGTAGATGATCTACCCCGAAGGCTGAAACCAAGCAGGAACATTACCAGCTATTGACAGAACTGCTCAAATTATTACTTGCATTGACTTGAGACTAAAGTTAAATCTTAAAAAAAAAGTGATCAAACAAGAGGTTAGCTATTTGGGAATGATCTTGACACTGGGAAAAAATTAATAAGCGAACAGTAGAATCGGCATTGAAACTTCCTGTTCTCCAGTCTTGGGGGAACTCCCTTCTCCCGCAGAGTCACATCTGCCAGAAGTGCATGCGGCTGGGCAATCTGGAAGACCATGTGAGGAATCTGGAGCAGCAGCTGGATGACCTTCGACTCATAAGGGAAAATGAGGCAGTCATAGATGAGAGCTACAGGGAGGTAGCCACACCTAGGTTGCCGGAAGCAGGTCGTTGGGTGACAGTCAGAGGGGCGAAAGCGAAGGTGAGTAGACAGGTAGTGCAGAACACCCCTGTAGCCAGTTCCCTGAACAATAAATTTACCGTCCTGGATACTGCTGGCCAGGACGACAGACCAGGTGTGAACCACGGTGGCAGGGCCTCTGGCACTGAGTCTTACCCTGTGGTGCAGAATGATGGGACAGAGAAGAGGAGAGCTGTCGTCATTGGAGACTCAATAGTCAGGAGAGCAGACAAGAGATTTTGTGGACGTGAGAAGGACACCCGCATGGATTGTTGCCTCCCGGGTGCGAGGGATCGGGATGTCTCTGACCGGGTGCATGACATCCTGGTACGAGAGGGAAAGCAACCAGAAGTCGTGATATATGTTGGTACCAACGACATAGGCAGAAAGAGGGATGAGGTCCTGATGAGTGAGTTTCGGGAACTAGGCAGAATGTTGAAGAACAGGACCTCAAGGGTGGCGTTCCCAGGATTGCTGCCAGTACTACGTGATAGTGATGGTAAGAATTGGAGGAGATGGCAGTTGAATGCGTGGCTGAGGAGTTGGTACAGGGGGCATGGTTTTAGATTTTTGGATCATTGGGATTTCTTCTGGGGAAGGTAGGACCTGTACAGATTGGATGGTTTGCACCTGAACTCGAGGGGGAACAATATCCTTGTAGGTAGGTTTGCTAGATTGGTTTGGGAAGGTTCAAACTAACATGCAGAGGGGATAGGACCCGGAGCAATAGAGCAGGGAAAGAAGTGTATGGTGTAAAGCCAGATCTAACATATAGAGAGGCTTTGAGGAAAGCGGAGCAGAATAAAGGGTGTAAAGGTAGTAAGGTAGAAGGGCTAAAGTGTGTGTACTTCAATGCAAGAAGCATCAGGAAGAAAGGTGATGAACTGAGAGCTTGGATACATAGGTGGAATTATGATGTAGTGACCATTACAGAGACTTGGCTGGCACCAAGGCAGGAATGGATTCTCAATATTCCTAGATTTCAGTGCTTTAAAAGGGATGGGGGGGGGAGGGGAGGAGAGGTGGCATTATTGGTCAGGGATACTATTACAGCTACAGAAAGTGTGGGAAATGTAGCAGAATACTCTTTTGAGTCAGTATGGGTGGAAGTCAGGAACAGGAAGGGAGCAGTTACTCTACTGGGAGTATTCTGTAGCCCCCCTGGTAGCAGCAGAGATACCGAGGAGCAGATTGGGAGGCAGAATTTGGAAAGTGCAAAACTTCAGGGTTGTTATGTTGGGTGACTTTAACATCCCTAATATTGATTGCCACTTGATTACGTTCAAGGGTTTAGATGGGGCAGACTTTGTTAAGTGTGTCCAGGATGGATTCCTGTCACAGTATGTTGACAAGCCGACAAGCCGACAAGCTAGGGGGAATGCCATACTAGCTCTAGTATTAGGAAACGAATATAGATCATATGGATCATATGTAACCTACCAAAAGAACCACCTCACATTCATCTGGGTAGAAATCTATCTGCCACTTTTCAGACTTGTTTTGCAACCTATCGATATCCCTCAGTAACATCAGACAGGCCTGCATATTATGCACAACACCGCAAAACTTTGCGTTCTGTGAGCAAGCCAATTCTGGATCCATAAAGGAAGGTCGCCTTGGATGCCATGCTTCCTTACTTTCTCAATAAGCCTTGCATGATGTAGTTTCTCGAGTGCCTTCCTAAAATTCATATATAACATGATGCTCTGCACTCATCAGTGTGATTAGTCACATCCTCAACAAATTCAAACAAGCTCCTAAGGCACAACTTGTCTTTGACAACGCCATGCTAACTATTCCTAAGCACATTATGGCTCATCAAATGTTTATTAATCCTGCCTCTATCAACTTATCAACCACTGAACTAAGACCTACTGGCCTATACATTTCTGGGCTATCTCCACTCACTCTCTTAAATAAAGGAACAGCATGCGCAAACTTCCACTCTTCTGGAATTTCTCCCGCTCCCATTGATGATGGAAAGAGCATCGTCAGAGATTCAGTAATTTCCTCCCTCACCTCCCACAGTAGCCTGCAGTACATCTCGTCCGGTCGCTGTGACTTACCCAATTTGATGCTTCCCACGGGGTGGAGCAATTACTCTTTCTTAATGTCTATATGCTCAAACCTTTCATTCCGCTGTTAGCCATCCCTACAATCTCCAAGATCCTTTTCAGTAGTGAATACTGAAGCGAAGTAATTATTGAATACCTCTGCTATCTCCTCCGGTGCTACACACACTTTTCCACTGTTACACTTTATTGGTCCTATTCTGTCACGTCCTATCGTCTTGCTCTTCACATACTTGTAGAATGCCTTGCGGTTTTCCTTAAATCTGTCCGCCGAGGCGTTCACATCACCCCTTCTGGCTCTCCTAATTTTATTATTAAGCTCCTTATAATCTTCTAGATCTCCATCATTACCGATTTCTTTCAACCTTTTGCAAGATTTATTTTCTTCCTGACTAGATTTACAACAGCCTTTGCACACCATGAAGTCTGCACTCTCCCATCCTTTCCCTGTCTCATTGCAACGTAACTATGCAGAACTCCAAGTACGTATCCCCTGAACATTTGCCGCATTTCTGCCGTAATTTTCTCTGAAAACATCTGCTCCTAATTTATTGTTTCACGTTCTTGCCTGATAGTCTCATATTTCCCCTAACTCCAATTAAACGCTTTTCTAATTTGTCTGTTCCTATCCCTCTCCAATGCACTGTTAAATCGGACAGAATTGTGATCACTATCTCCAAATTCTGTCCAACTGAGAGATCTGACACTTGATCAGGTTCAGTTCCCAATTCCAGATCAAGTACGGCCTCTCATCTTGTAGGGTTATCTGGATACTGTATCAGAAAACCTTCCTGAACACACCTAACAAACGTTACCCCATCCGAGCACCTTGCTCTGTGAGAAAACAAATGAAATTGTGGAAATTCAAATTCCTCATCATGACAACGCTGTTATTACTGCATCGTTTCAGAATCTGCCTTCCTCGATTTCGCTGTTACTATCGGGTGCTGTATAAAAACACCCAGTAGGGTTATTGACCCCTTGTTCTTTATATCTTCCACCCACAGATACTCAGTTGACAATCCCTCCATGACTTTCCCCTTTTCGGCAGCCTTGACACAATCTCTTATCAGCAGTGTGACGCCCTCACCTCTTTTGCCTCACTGCCTGTCCTTTCTGAAATAACTAAAGCCTGGCGCTCTAAATAACCATTCCTGCTCCTGAGCCATTCAAGTCTCTGTCATGTCTACAGCATCATAGCTCCAAGTGCCGACCGACGCTCGGAGCTCATCCCATTTGTTCATGATACTCCTAACATTAAAATAGACACCTCAATCCATCAATTTGAGCGCATCTCTTCTCTGTCACCTGCCTATTTGCCCTCTTACACGGCCTACAAGGTTTCTGCTTTGGTGAGGCAACCGCCCCTTCCCCAGTCTCTTCGGTTCGATTCCCACCTCTCACCAATTCTAGACTCGCCCCAGTAGCTTGAGCTAAAATCCCTGCCAGGATGTTGCTCCTTCTTGGCCTCAAGTGCAACCCGTCCTTTTTGTACGGGTCACGCCTGCCCCAGAAAAGGCCCCAGTGAACCTGAAATCTGAATTCTGCCCCCTGCTCAAAAGACTCAGTCATGCATTTATCTTCCACCTCACTCTAGTCTTATACTAACTGTCGCATGGCACAAACAGTAATCCCAACATTACTACCTTTGATGCCCTGCATCTCAACTGTACTTAATCTCTGTAGTCTGTTTTTAGGACCTCTTCCCTTTTCCTACCTATGTCTTTGTTACTAACGTGGACCACGAACTCTGGCTCTATACCTTCCCACTTTAGGATTTCGTGAACGCGATCAGAAAAATCCCCGACTCTGGCACCTGGAAGCAAACTAACACCCGTGTTTGTTTCATGCGTCCACAGATTCGCCTGTCCGAGCCCCTAGCTCTGGTGTCCCCTATCACTGCTGCAAACATCTTCCATTTCTGACCTTTTCTGAGCCATAGGGCCAGACTCTGTGCCAGAGGCGCGGCCAATGTTACATCTCCCGGGTAGGCCGTCCCTCCCAACAGCACTCAAGCAGGAGTTCTTATTATTAAAAAGGGGCATCCACAGGGATCCTGTCTAGTATCTAACTCTTTCCCTTCCCTTTCCTGACTGTTCCCACTTATCTGTCTCCCGAGGCCCAGGAGTGAGGACTTGTTTATAGCTCCTGTCTATCACCTCCTCAATCTAATGACCAGACGAGAGTCATCGAGCTGCATCTCCAGTTCCCTGCCACTGTCCCCAAGCAGCTGCAGCTCGACGCACCTGGCTCAGATGTGGCCGTCCGAGAGGCTGGGAGTTTCCTGAACTTCCCACATCTGACACCCAGCACAGAACACCGGCCTCACACACGTGCTTCCTGTCTGTATTCTACACAGGCGACCTGCCTCCCTTAACACGTTACCTCCGAGGCCCCGTTGAGCCAAAGCCCTCCAACTCTGACTAAATCATCGTTTTCCGATTCTAATCTATGCCGTTCTGCTTTAGCACTTGTTGTAATTCTATCAAATCTTCAATTTGATAGAAATTACGGATATTTAAGACATGTGCAAGACAGTGAAGAATGTTTTGCATTCCTATGTTGATGACTGCTTGTGTCCGTGTTCACTGAGGAAGAAATAGTTTCCCTCTATAATGAGCTTCTGTATGTTTTTGCTAAAGGTGGTTCTGGACTCGCAATGTACCGGGTCTGATATTTTCAAGTTTAAGATGACGCTTGGCGATAGTCTATTCACAAGAAGGGGTAAACCTCTCCACAGTTAGTCCATCTATGATCCCCTAGGAATATTTAGTCCGGTGTTGTTGTTTGCCAAGGGGATTCTGCAAAATCAGTGTATGAAAAGTCTTTGCTGGGATGACATTCATGAGTGGATAAGCAGTTTAGAAGAGTTCTGTCGTTTGGAAGAATTCAGGTTTGTTAGATCGTTGAAACTCTTAGATTTTGGACAAGTTACTGGTTCACGCTTAGACCACATTATAGATCCAAGCGAAAATGGTTATGCAGCAATGAACTATCTACTGCCGCATGGCAGGCGTTCGCAATGTTTTTTTTTCATGAGAAAATCTAGTTGAATACGTTTTCCATCCCTCATATGGAGCTCATCGCTGCCATGATGGTAAACCATATGGACACTTTGTGGAGGAAGCAGTTGCAGGTGCAGCTTCACTACTCACATTTTGGACTGATAGTACTTCTCTGCTGAAGTATATGAAGAAAATTCTGAACATTCGTTGCTAACTGATTTTCAGAAATTCTTAAGGCTCGACAAGTAGCTCAATAGATGTATATAAGCACTTCAAGTAATCCAGAGCTGTGGCTCTGAAAGTTTGCAGGTGAAGGATGTTCTGGAAAATAAGCCGGGGTTTGGGGCCAGTACCACAGTATCTTTCTCAGCTTGAAAACGAACAGGCTGTGAATCCTGAATGTCCTGGAGAACATCCGATAGATTATCTGGAATCAAGTGGAATATGCAATAAATGTCTTACATATCGAAGAAGGGGCTAGCCGCTGGCATACGTATAATCCACCACCTCGTCATGGATCCATTTGTGGAAGACAATGCATGGATTGCTAGATTTAAGAACCTGTCCTTGTTTTTAATCGGAAGATGACACGGCTCAATATAGTACTTGTTCAGTCTGACTTGGACAAAGAACAACGAGGGTTTTTTTTTGTAGATAGCAATTGATAAGGTCAGCGGTCATACCAGCAGATATTCTCTTTCAATGGAGGACCTGAGAAAAGCTGATATGGCGATCGTTCTTGTTATTTTTGTGCCAAAGAACGACATTTACAGAAGTATTATTGAGTTTGCAAGGGGGAAGTGTGAAAATAAACAGCCATATTGTCAAGTTCAATCCACTATTTAAAGTTTGTGTTTTGAGGAACAGTGGACGACCTAGTAAGGCAGCCATTCTTGCAGAGTCTGGCAAAGGATCTCCGGATCCACTCTCTAATTCTGAGGCACGTTCCTCAAGGGTTGGGAACGCTGGCCGCAACCGTATGTTATCCAAGTTACACCACTGCACTGGATTCCCGATGCCAGTACCAGCATATGAAGGAAGATGAGAGGTTCGTGAACTACTTTCTGTCAATGTGGCAAGATAACTCGGAGCTAAGTGTGAGCTGGGAGAAGCCATTGAGAAGTGAATTCATTCACTAATCCGTTACGTCCTTCTTCGGAAATAAATTTAGTGGAATTTAACTGTTTCCACATAATTCCTCCTGAAGTAAAGTCTATTACTGATGATCACCCAATTCTTAAAGCATCATCCGTTCCGATGAAAATGTAATCATTAACACGCAATCATCTGTTACTTCTGAAGATAACACCATCCTTACACCCCAAAGAGCTCCAAAATGAAGATATTCTGGTTCGACGTTAAGGAAAGTAAGTCCAATGCATGCCAAAATTTTTTTGTAAGCAGTAGGTCGAGGAATATGTACTAAATCTACAGGGCCGTCAGAAATAATTTGGTATAAAACTCAATTTCATCCCAGGAGATATTTTGTTACCGTTGACGAAACAACACCTCGAAGCTCATGGATCTATGGAAGAGTCATTCATGTTTCTTGAAATAGAAACAGATTTTTGTGGCAGGTGCGCATCGAGACCCAAATCAGCTGTCTGGGTTGGCCAGTAATCAAAATTTGGCTTCTATAGAAGGCAAGGTGCGAGGAACTATAGGTCTTCATTCAAATTTAAAAGAGTGTGGTGTTAAATATCACACTGTAGTGGACTAGGTACAGGTAGACTCTGGTGTAGGTAATTTTTGCATGATTTTTCTGGAAGAATAAAAAATAAATAGATAATTTGTATGAATATTATGATTTAATTCCTCCTATTTTAGAAGCGTTTGGTTATAATCATTATAGTGTAAAAATTAAGGGTTATGATGTACTGAACTATCAATGTATCTGTTTTCTGTCTCTGCCCTGTATCTTCTGTTGCGCATATATTATGGGGAACTTGTCACATAGGTTGGGGCGTTGTGGAGGTGAAGAGTATAGTTACGTATTTATGCTTTGTTTTCAGTTCAGTTTTAGTCTGGTTAGAGCGGCGGTAGGTAGGGGGACTGATATCTTTCCTGGAACACATCGTATATATACGTTTAAATACCCTTAACATTGACGCGTAAACGCATTTGAACAGCTTTAGGGCATGTACGTCTTTAAATAGCCAGTTTTAGTTACATTGATTTTCATCGCAACAAGATTGTTCATCTTTGCTGGTTGCATAATAATAGCCCAAGCATATGTTTTCCCGGAGCGTTTCAAACAGTACCAATCCTTCCTGTTTAACCTCTGATTATTTTTTTTTGTTTCAATTTCATGTAACCGCTACACGACGTATTGCACTAACTGACCATGCACTAACTGTGGGGTCTACACCGTCCAGGAGCCCGGTTTAATATGTATTCAGGCTTTCATAACCTGCCCGATGTTAGTGAATCGTGAGACTTTCTGAAGTTATTTGGCGACATTAGAGAAGCAGCAGGGTAAAAACAGTGTCCGTGAAGCGGAGAATTGTTTACATGATGTGGCGAGCCGCGTCCACAATTCTCAGCAATTCTTGCAGTCAGATGCAGCGCAACTGTATAAGAAGGTGTGATGCATCTGGATAAGGTACATTATAGAGGCAATCAATAAAAGTTGGCGGGGATCAAACAGAGCACGTCAGAGGTCTTTCGCCGCCTGGGGGCCCTCGTCAGTATTCCTAGCTGTGGGATTTTCGTGGTTGTCCCAGAAGAAGAGAATTTCTGTGGTGCTGTAAATCCAAGCAACACACATAAAATGCTGGAAGAACTGAGCAGGCTGAGCAGCATCTATGGAAGGAGTAAACAGTCGTAGCTTCGGGCCGAGACCCTTCAATTTGATGAAGAAAAAAAAGATAAGCCTGAGTAAGAAAGTGGGAGTAGGGAGAAAGAAGTATCAGGTAGTAGGGCATAGATGAAACCGAGACGAGGTGGCTTGGGATGAAGTTGATTGTTGAAAGAGAATGTCCTTGCAAGCGGAACATACTTCCTCCTACTCTAACATTCAGAGACCGGAAGAGTCTTTCCGGGTGGGGCAATTCTGTACATGTGAGTCTATTGGGGTCATCGTTGTATCTGGTGCTCTTCGTGGACTTTCCTGTATATCGATGAGACTTGACGTAGATTGGGCCGATCCCCTACCCTCTGTCCGCTAGAAAAAGCGGGATCTCCTGATAGCCAACGATTTGAATTCTACTTCGCATTCCCATTCCAACATGTCAGTCTATTGCCTCCAGTACTATCGCGATGAAAGCCCACTTAGCTTGGAAGAGCAAAACCTTATATCCTCTCTGGGAATCCCACCAATCCGCCCATACTTCCCCAGGCGTACACGGAATGCAGTCGGGTTCAGAAGACACGGCCCATTGGGGCGCGTGTTCAGAATAATCTTGGTGCAGGTTTTGCTCCCTGGCGAACATAATTCGTGTTCAGTATCAGAATCCCGCACTTGCTCCTCAGCGTGTCACTATCGTCCGATATTTTCCATTATTCTCATAGGCTTTTCTTGTATGAATGCAACTGGACAACTGGATTCCGTTACTGAAGCAGTGGACTGCTTATGCTGGAATCTGAATTGTTTGTTGCCTGAATTCAGTTACCATATGGGAACAAAGACATCGAAACTATCAGATTCTGCTGAAATTTCTTTGCATTGTTTAAATACAAAGCGTTTGTTCTGATTTAATTTTAATGTCTAACTTAGAATGTATTGCAGTTAATCATGAAAAGATCAGGTGACTAACGGCTGTTACCTATCTGGAGTAATTATTAACATCACGAAACATTAATACTCTCCAGGATTCCTTCTTATTTCATAGGAACTTCTTTACACTCTGCTGGGAATGGAGATTTACTCAATTATTCACTGTGAAATTAAACAGCTGTTATCCAGAATTACCTAAGCCAGTCCAACTGCACCTCATGCATTATGTTATCCCTGGAGACATGATGCATAATAATATATGTTGCGATTGTAAACCACTTTGGGATAGCTTTCCGGATCTTGTTACAGACAATATAAATACACGTTCTTCCTACAGATTGTGAGAGATCCCTGCAACAGAGTAATGTCTCCTTTTCTGCTTCTGCTCTTGTTTGGTGCTACACCAGAAACACGGGGAAATTTATGCAAGCGCCGAGTAAAAGATAGTTTGGCTAATTTAGCCAAGAATGGAGATCTCATCATCGGCGGGATATTCACCATACATGAGGAACCGATTCACGACTTCCATACATTCAAGTCTACTCCGAAGATCACTGGATGCAGAAGGTAAGTTTAAATCTTGTAGACTTGCATTTATTCACCACTGCGTCTAGTACACGTCGCTTTTATGCGTTCAGTAGATATTTCAATCGGAGAGCTAATTATGGTTTGACCATTTTGAGTACGTTGTCGTTGCCCTTTAATGCTGTTGAAACAGACTGGTGGAAAAGTAATTTTAAAATTGTAATCATCGGGAATCTAGCAGGGCATCAGAGAACGAGAGTGCCAGAACCGTTAGTGGACAGGTTGCGGAGAAGGATGTTGGTAAGTCCTCAGACAAAGTCAGGAATCAAAAGCTTGAAAATGGTGTGAGCAGTGTCCTGAGTTGTGGTTACTTCGAATCAAAAAGTACCGTACAAAAGGCGGATGAGGTCCGGACATGAATCAATACCCTGGAAATATGACAAGTTGTTTGTGCGACTTGGTTGCAGGAAGAGCAAAACTTGCAGCAGTATACCGGGGGTCCGTTGATTTAGACGTGACGGAGCGAGCGTAATTAAAGGAGGAGTGGCGTTACTAGTCAGAGAAAATGGCACGATAGTACTCCGTCAGGACACACTGGAGAACTCGTCTAGAGAGGCGTTATGTTTGGAACTGAGAATTGCGAAAGGTATGACCATGTTGTTGGGCTATATTACAGACCAAAAAACAGTCCATGGAATTGAGAGGAACAAATGTGTACAAAGATCGCAGACTGCTGCAGGAACCTAAAGTTGTTGAAGTGGGTGACTTCAGCTTTCCACAGATTTACTGGGGTTCGCACACAGTAAAAGGACTGGATGGGATAGTGTTTGCCATTATTTTTCAGTTAAGTTTCCTTTATCAGTACGTAGGTCTCAGCGAGAGAGCGAGTGATATTGGATCCTCTATTAGCCAATGATACAGGGCAGGTAATAGAGTTGTGTCGCGGAACCCATTGCATCTAGTGACCAGAATGCGATTCGTTTCAAAGTAAATATGCAAAATTAGGTCTGCTCGGAACGATGAGCTTCGAAATTGAAGAAAGGCCAATTTTAACGCTATCATAAACTAACTGGCAAGTGTGGAATGGGACAGTCTTTTTTTTTGGCAGAGATGAATTTAGAAATTGGGAGGCCTGGAAAGCGAACATTTGGGAGTACAAAGTTTGTATGCCCTGGTTAGAATTTTAAAAAAAGTAGGTAAACATAACAGGTTGATATTCAGGAAATATTAAGCATGTGTTTAAAACAAAAAGTGGATTATAGGAGGTATGGACAGGTAAAATCAAATAAGTTGCTTATGGATTATAGAAATGCAAGTGAACACGAACAAAATCAGGTCTGAAAAGAAGGCTTGCAAATGTACTAGTTAAAAAGGAGAAGGAGAATCCTAAGGGATACACAGATACGTTAAAAACAAAAGGGAAAAAATTGGTTATTTGGTGGACGAAAATGGTAATTCATAATTGGAAACCAAGCAGGACCGAAAGAAGATGCAGATGGTTGTAAATTTAGTCGGCTCCATCTTGCATACTAGCCTACAAATTACCCAGGACTTCGTCAAGGAGCGGTGGCTCAGAGAGCCAGCGTCCGTTCGTAAGGACCCCCAGCACCCAGGGCATGCCTTTTTCTCACTGTTACCATCAGGTAGGAGGTATGAAAGCCTGTACACACACACAAGTGATTCGGGAAAGAGCTTCTTCCCCTGTGCTATCCAATTCTTAATGGACATTGAATGCGTGAGCACCACTTGCCTTTTCAAAATATATATTATTTCTGTTTTTGCACGATTTTAATCTACTCAATATACGTATACTGCAATGATTTCCTTATTTATTTATTATTACCTTTTCCTTCTTCAGCAAGGCATTTGACAAGTCCGCATGGGAGGGTGGACAAGAATGTTCAGTCTTACGGCATTCAAGATGAGGTATTGGATTAGACATTGGCTTTGTGGGAGAAGCCAGAGAGAGGTAGTGATGGAAGACTTTGCGACTGGAGGCCTCTGAATTGTGGTTTGTCGCAGGGATCGGAGTTGGGTCTTTTGTCATTTGTCATCCACATCAATAATCTCGATGATAACTGGAGCAGCAAATTTATGGATGACAGCAATATTTGGGGTATATTGGGCAGCACGAAAGGCTATCATGTCTTGCTGTAGGGAGTGTATCAGGTTGAATCTGCTGAAAAAATGCAGGCAGGATTTAAAGCAGAGAAGTGTTTGGTTTTCCAGTTTGTTAGGCCAACAAGAGTGGATTCTACATTTACTTTGTGTGCAGAACAAAGGGATCACGGAATACATGTCTATAATTCTTTGTAAGTGGCGTTACAGATAGGGGCATAAAGAAAGCCTTTGGTACATTTGCCTTCAGGAATCTATGTATTGAGTACAGAAGACAGGGCTGAATTTGTATAGTACATCGGTAAGGCCTAATGAGATGTATTGTGTGCAGTTTTGGTCACCTACCTACTGGAAAAATGTAAATCAGCTGCAAAGAGACAAGAAATAATTTGTAAGAATGTTGCTTGGTCTGGAGGATCTGACTTATAAGAAAGACTGACTAGGTTAGGAGTTACTTCCTTAGAACATACAATATTGAGGGGAGATTTGATAGGAGCTTTCAACACTATGAGGGACATAGACATAGTAAATGAAAGCAGGTGTGTTCCACTGAGACAGGGTGAAAATACAACTGGAAGACATTGATTACGGGTTAAAGGTGGAAAGTTTACGTGGAGCATGACGGAATTTTTTTTTCACTCAAAGGGTCGTGTAGGTGGACAATGTGCTGCCTGCACAAGTGGTGCATACGAATTCGATTTTGATGTTTAAGTGAAATAGGGAAGGTAGATAGATTGTACATGGAAGGCTCTGGTCCTTGTCCAGGTCAACCAGAATGGGAAGTTACAATTATTTTGGCATGGATAAGATGGGAGTAACTGTCGCTTCAGGTGCTGTACTTCTCTAGGACTCTACTGTTCTCTTCTGACTTCGTAAGAATGCAGATGTGTTTGCAATGTTACATATTGGGTACCATTCTACGATTAAAGCAACATCTTGGCACAAAGAATGTAGGCTTGTCCAGAATAGTATACGTTATTTAATGTATACACTATACGTTTGTAGTAAATAACAGAACTGAGTCTGTCTTCCAGTCCAGCGATCCTAATAAAATATGAGGGATGATTGATAAGTTTGTGGGCAATATAGCAGGAGATGAGTTATACAACTCTCGTTTCATGCACATGCAGGTCAACTCTTTGCGTAATTAAGCAGAAAGTTTGATGTTAATAACTCATGTCCTTCTACCTTAGGCCACGAACTTATTATGGTGAATATCTTATCGGCTGGTCGTGCGCCTTTCCTGTGACACCTGCGTTATGCAGTGCCCATCGCCTGGTTCAGGAACTGTGTAGTCACCTAAATGTGTATGCCGATCGGACGGCTTCTGCCATGCTCGGTTCTGTATCTGTTAAAGGCTCTCTACAGTGATGCAGCATGCTTTCTGTTAGGTAGTCTATGAGAAATGCTAGGTACTCTTTGGTAGAAGTATAATCAGTGGAGACACGAGGAACGAGAGTTGCTGACGTGAGGACTTAATAGAAATAAGCAGCTGGAGGTATTTACTGGATTGGGCAGTATCTGCTGAAGGAAATGCACAGAAGTGGTCACGTTCAACCTACTTGACTCGCTCAATTCCTCCTGCAACAAGGCATCGGGGAGAGGCAACAGCCATTCGGTGAAACCTGAAGAGATGTTAGATTGGTATTTGATTCTTCATGACTACCAAGAGCAATTGCTCTTGTGCAATATGATCGTTGATTTCATCTTTGCAAAGTGGTGAGCCGACGTATCCAGTACAGAGAGATAGGCTGTTCTAAGACTACCGCTGCGAATTACCACACAGTTTATACGGATATCAATTGATGGGGCGTGCAAATTAATAACTAAATGGTTTGTCTGAGGACACTATCCTCATTTCGGCCCTGCGGTGTTCACAGATAATGATGTAAATCTCAGGCTCGGCCACCAAGTGTCCATCTAGGGGAAGACTACTTCTGGCCCCGCCAAAATGAGAAATCTCGTTTGTGTGGATGCTGCACGATGTGTTGCCCAGTTACAAATCCGCACCGCAAAATATCAGACAGTATACCATATGCAATTAAATGATTGCACTTTATAAATCTTAATCTGAATACAGGATTAGTAAAGAAATAAAAAGAAAAAAAAGGCTCCTTTTAATGAAAAAAATCAAAAGTGCACGTTGGAGCTCACGGATACGGCCATTCATCAATCGTCGACGTTTTCTGACCGTCGCTGACCTTTGGACCCTCGCACCCAATCCACTCCGTCCGGTGGTCTATCAGCTCACTCCAACCGCGTTTTCCTTCTTCTTCTCTTGCGGGAAAAAAATACTGCGATAATCTACTTTCCAGACACACAAGAAAGAACAACATTCCTCTCATTAGATAGCGCCACATTCCAAATCCCCGTTATCTCTAGTCATAACCCAAACATTGCTGCTACAGAGAAATCGTTACATTAGCAGTGAGACATTACAGAGAGGTTATTACATTAGCAGTAACACCTTACAGCGTGTTACAATTGTATGTTCTCTCCAAGTTACAAATGTCCGATTTATGCACGGCCGCACACAGGAAAAATCGTTTCGGGAGTCCTCCGGATGCGTTTAGCGGCTGGAGTGGATTGGCGACATGGTCTCCAGTGTTGGAAGTCGGTTCGCAGCGGCATTTATTACATCGGGTTGCAAACAATTCACCAGATGGAATCCTTTCGTAAACCAATGAGAATCTTCCACCATATACATTCATAATAGCAAGGCGTTAAGGCTTTCATTATGAAATCCGAGAACGTTTGTAACGACTTAATTAATGGATACAAAATTTAAATTTGAACCAAGAACTGATTTTAAGGGGCGTCACGTGATAACGTAGGATCGAGACGTTGGGAATCCAGCTCCCTCGTAAAAAGTAATGAAGTAGGGTTTAAATGAAGAAAAGTTAACATATACCTACTAGAAATTATTTATAAGTAACTCAGGATTATTTTTAGATATGGCTCCTAAACCGAAACAGAAGAAAGCTACTACTTTGAAGACTGCGCAAGTCGGCGGGGAAAAAGACCTAACCGTCTCGGGGAAGCCTCGTACTCAAGCTGGACCTCCTCCCGGCGAAGTGCATGGCACTTCTGGTGGTGCGGGACAGGAAGTTGCGGCAATGTCGGCGGTCTCTAAGAAGAAACGGCAAGAACAACGCATGCGCGAAGAAACAAGTATGCATGAACAGATATTAACAAAACTACAAATCCCAACTACGGCTCGAGGTGAAATTGGAAGTGAACTGGAAGTGGAATCAGATTCTCTGGGAAACAGATGAAGAAGAGGAAAAAGAGGAGATTAAACGAGACATAAGAGATATCCTGATATATATGATGAATGAATTAAAAGCTATAAGAACAGATATAAGAAGGATGCAGATTACACTCGCTAATGTGGTGGAAAAACAAAAGAAGATGGATAATAAAGTTAAAGAGATGGAAGTAAAAATGGAAGAAAACACTGAAAGAATAGATAAGATAGAAGACGATAATCTTGCCTGGACAACAGAAAGAAAACGGATGTTGGAAAAAATAGATGCGCTTGAAAACTCTAGTAGACGAAATAATACTAAAATTGTTGGTCTTATAGAAGGTATAGAGGGAGAAAATCCAATAAAATTGTTCCAAGAATGGATTCCGAAAATTTTGGAATTGAAAGAGGGAAGTCAAGTAATTGAAATTGAAAGAGCACACAGAGCTTTAAGACCAAAACCTCAACAAGATCAAAATCCAAGATCAATTTTGATAAAATGCCTAAGGTACCAAGATAAAGAAATGATCTTGGAGGCAGCTACTCAAGGTGCTAAAGAGAGAAATGGGCCATTGATGATAGAAGGTAAAAAAGTTATTTTTTATCCAGACATAAGTTACGATCCTCTGAAGAGGCGGAAGGAATTTAATCCAGTGAAAAAATCCTTATGGGAAAAGGGCTATAAATTTTTATTGAGCTACCCAGCAAAATTGATAATTTTCCTGGATAACGAAGGAAGAAGATTTTTCGTTGACTACCGGAAAGCGGAGAAATTTGTACAAAAACTACCTGATATCCACAAGGGGGAGTAAAGAATTATAGAAATGAAATGGGCTAATGATGAAGACTGAGATAAGGTTGGACTTGACGGACATTTATAACGAATAAGAAAAAAAAATAGTTGAGTATTAACTGGGAGTAGAGACATTAATTATTTTCTTTTTTTTCTTCACTAATATATTTTTTTCTTTTTTTTGCGGGGGAGCTAGAGGAGCTTCTGATCGATAGCTGCGAGTTTCACGTGCACGATCATGGCGATTGCCATGACCTGTAAAATGGGGGGGGGGGGTAATGTTGTGTTTCTTTTTATTCGCAACATTAGTGGGGGGGGTATTTTTTTTCTTATATATTTGTTACCTTTCTTCTATTTTTCTTCTTTTTTGCCTGGATGGTTGGGGAGAGACACATAGCAACATGGAGAATTTTAAAGAGATTTCCCAAGGTATTATGAATGATTAATTTACTTAATTTTTAAAGCTTTAATGTCAATGGACTTAATGGACTTGTGAAAAGAAAAAGAGTTTTAACATATATTAAGAAAATGAAAGGAGATATAGCTTTTCTACAAGAAACACATTTAACAGAAACAGAACATAAGAAATTAAAGAGAGATTGGGTTGGAAATGTCACTGCAGCTTCATTTAATTCAAAATCGAGAGGATTTGCAATTTTGGTTAATAAAACTTTACCAATTAAAATACAAAATGCAGTAATTGATTCTGTGGGGAGATTTGTGATTATACATTGTCAAATTTTTTTCAGAATTATGGACTCTTATGAACATTTATGCACCAAATGAAAATGATGCAAAATTCATACAAGAAGTTTTTTTGAACTTGGCTGATGCACATGATAAAATATTAATAGGTGGAGACTTTAATTTTTGTTTAGATCCAATTTTGGATAGGTCAACTAAAGTTGCTACAAAATCAAAAGTAATAAAGCTAACTTTATCATTAATGAAAGATTTAAACCTAATTGATATATGGAGAAGAATTAATCCAAGAGAAAGAGACTATTCATTTTATTCAAATAGACATACAACTTACTCAAGGATTGATTTTTTTATTATCAAAAAATATTCAGGATAGAGTGAAAATTGTGGAATATAAAGCAAGAATATTGTCAGATCATTCCCCCTTAATAATGACAATGATAATGATGGATAAGGAGGAATCAATCTATAGATGGAGATTTAATTCAATTTTATAAAACGTCAAGATTTTTGTGATTTTATGAAAAAACAGATTCAATTTACTTTTGGATACAAATTCACATTCAGTTGAGGATAAAATTGTATTATGGGAAGCGATGAAAGCATATTTAAGGGGTCAGATTATAAGTTATACATCTAAAATTAAGAAGGAATACATGGCAGAAATAGATCAATTGGAAAAAGATATCACAAAGTTAGAAAAAGAATCTCAAAGATATATGACAGAAGAAAAACGAAGACAACTTGTTAATAAAAAATTACAATATAATACACTCCAGACATATCGTACAGAAAAAGTAATTATGAGAACTAAACAGAAATATTATGAATTAGGTGAAAGATCACATAAGATTCTTGCTTGGCAGCTGAAAACAGAACAGGCTTCTAAAACAATAAATGCAATTAGAACAAGTGCAAATAAGGTTAATAATAAACCTTTAGAAATTAATGAATCCTTTAAAATTTTTTATCCTGAACTATATCAATCAGAATCACAAGATAAGACTGCTGAGATAGATAAATTTCTATCACAAATAACCCTTCCAAAATTAAATTTGGAAGAACAGAAAGGATTAGATATGCCCTTTACATTAAAAGAAGTTGAAGAAGCTTTAGGATCACTTCAGAGTAATAAATCCCCAGGAGAAGATGGTTTTCCTCCTGAATTTTATAAAAAATCTGAAGATTTATTAATTCCTCCTTTTATGGAATTATTATATCAAGTGGAAAGAATGCATAAACTCCCACAATCTTTTTCAACAGCGATCATAACTGTATTGCCAAAAAAAGATAGAGATCCTTTAAAACCAACATCATATAGGCCTATTACTTTGTTGAATACAGATTATAAAATAATAGCAAAAATTTTATCTAATAGAATATCTAAATATTTACCAAAATTAATACATATGGATCAAACAGGTTTTATTAAAAACAGACAATCAACGAATAATATAAAGCGGTTACTTAGTATAATTCATTTGGCACAAAAAGAGAGGAAATGATTGTGGCAGTTGCTTTGGATGCAGAAAAAGCATCTGATAGATTGGAATGGGATTTTTTATTTAAGGTATTGGAAAAATATGAGTTAGGAAAATCTTTTATAAAATGGATTAAATTCTTAAATACTAATCCTCAAGCTAAAGTAGTTACGAATGGTCAGATTTCAACACCATTTTGCTTAACGAGGTCAACTGGACAAGGCTGCCCATTATCACCTGCTTTATTTGTATTGGCAATAGAACCATTAGCTGAATTAATTAGAACAGATTCAGACATTGTGGGCTTTAGAGTTAATCAAGAAGAATATAAGATTAATTTATTTGCTGATGATGTTTTGATTTATTTAACAAACCCATTGCAATCCTTACAAAGACTATCTTTTAGAATGGAAGAATATGGGAAAATATCAGGGTATAAAGTAAATTGGGATAAAAGTGAAATTTTACCCCTTACCAAAGGAAATTATAATCAATGTCAATTAGTAACTCAATTTCGATGGTCAATAAATGGAATAAAATATTTAGGTATAAGATTCGATAATGATGTAAAAAATTTATATAAGCAAAATTATTTGCCATTATTAAAAAAAGAGGATCTTGATAAATGGATGATGTTACAAATAACATTAATAGGTAGAGTTAATGCTGTAAAAATGAATATATTTCCTAGATTGCAATATTTATTCCAAACTTTACCAATCCAATTGCCTCAGATGTTCTTTCAAGAACTGAATAAATATGTAAGGAAATTTCTTTGGCAAGGAAAGATGTCAAGAATATCATTGGAAAAATTGACATGTAAATTTGATTTAGGAGAGTTACAACTTCCAAATTTTAAGAATTATTATAAAGCAAATCAACTTAGATTTATTGCGTCTTTTTTTGATGAAGAAAAACCGGCATGGATTAGAATAGAATTAGATAAGATAGGAGAAAACATACCAGAAGATTTTATATATAAATGGGAATCCAAATGGATACGGGAAAAAAAGAATCTCCTATATTAAAACACTTGATTGATTTATGGAATATGGTAAATATGGATGATGATAAAGAAATCTTTATTAGCAAAAAGAACTTTAATTCAAAATAGGCTTATTCCTTTTACAATGGATAATAAACTTTTACATAATTGGTTCCAAAAGGGGATTAAATATATAGGTGATTGTTTTGAAGGAGGTATATTGATGTTGTTTGATCAATTAAAAAATAAATATAAAATATCAAACAACACTCTTTTCTGTTATTTTCAATTAAAGGCTTATTTACGAGAAAAGCTGGGTCAAACAATGTTGATGCCAAAACCTAGTGAAATAGAAATATTAATTCAAAAAGGAAAAATTTAAAAAATTACATCCTGTATGTACAATTTGATTCAAAAACAGACAATCAAATCAGAAATTCATAAATCAAGACTAAAATGGGAATCTGATTTGAATATTAAAATTGATGGAAAAAGTTGGTCAAGATTATGTTCTGATAGTATGATAAATACAATAAATGTTCGACTTAGATTAGTACAATATAATTTTTTACATCAATTATATATAACACCACAGAAAATAAATAGATTAAATTCAAACATGTCTGACCAATGTTTTCGATGTAATCAAGAAATTGGTACTTTTTTGCATTCTACTTGGTCTTGTTTTAAAATTCAATCATTTTGAATAAATCTAAGACTTTTATTGGAAGAAATTACTGGAGTACAACTCCCACATAGTTCAATATTATTTTTATTAGGAGACATTGAAGGGACAATACCGAAACTTAAATTGAATAAGTATCAGAAAAAAAATTATAAAAATTGCATTGGCAGTAGCCAAAAAAGTTATCGCACTTACTTGGAAATCTGACTTATATGTAACTATGGATCGTTGGCATAATGAAATATATAGTTGTATTCCACTTGAAAAAATTACATATTATCTAAGAAATGAATATGATATATTTTTGAAAATTTGGCTCCCTTACCTACAAAAGATAGGATTAAATACATAGGTCCTTTGAAGATAAAATTATAAAGTAATTGGGGAAAGTCAAAATTAAAATTAAAATTATTTTGAACTCCATGGAGCATGTGGGGATCCTCCGATATCCAGGCAATCTTTCTCTTCTTTCTTTCTTTTTTTTTCTTTAGATAAGGGTTAAGGGGAGGGGGAGGGTCAATTTATTATTTTTTTTCTCTTTTCACTGTTTTATCATTACATTTACTCTTCGTAATTTTCTAAAAATTTAATAAATAAATAAAAAGATCTGATTTTAAGTGCAATCTTACGTAGTAAAATCAAGTTATCATGAAATATCATTTGTCTTGACTGCAGAAAATTATGTTACCGTCACAGATAGCCAATGAAATACAAGGCATAAAGTGGGAGATTTTGAGATCAAACTCAATCTTATGTAAGAAGGGACAAATAGATATTCAAATAAAAGCGGAATAAAACGTGCCCTTGAGCTGGTTAAATGTGTTTTCAATTTTATTATTTTCTGCCAATGTTATGTGGAGATAAAAAGACTGTACTGGTAAGTGTTGACATTGATTCTGTTGCTCCTCTATCGGGACATCGAAAAGTGCAGACATAGACAGTTGGCTGCTTTCCATGATGTGCTGAGCTGTGTCCACAGCTCTCTGCAATTTACCACGGTCTCGGTCAGAAATGTTCTCATCAGAAGACATGATGCATCGAACAGGATGCTTTCTGTGACGTTTCGATACAAAAATGGGAATTGGTAAAGGGATTTGCCTAATAGTTTAACTTTGAAATGAAGGTTATATTTAATTTAATTTGCAAATAAACTAAACTTTATTCAGAATTATAATACGAATTAGTTTAATATCACGGACGTATTTCCTGAATTCTATTAACTTATCGCCAGCAGTGCAGTGCAGTACAAGATAATACAGAAAAAAAATATAAGTGCATCACCTGCTGTAACATAGAACATAGAAAACATGATGTTGTAGGAATAACTGAGACCGAGCTGCAAGAGGACCAGGGCTGGGAAATGGGTATTCAAGGGTATACGTCCTATCGAAGGAACAGACAGGTGGGCAGAGGGGGTGGAGAGGCTCTGTTGGTAAAGAATGAAATTCAGCCCCGTGCGAGGGGTGACATAGAATCATGAGATGTATTCAGTATGGATAGAACTGAGAAATAGTAAGGGCAAAAAGACCCTAACTGGAGTTATCTACAGGCCCCCAAATAGTAGCATGTATATAGGGTGCAAATTGAGTTAAAATTGGCTTGTCGCAAATGTAATGCTACGGTTTTATGGGGGATTTCAAAAAGCAGGTAGATTGGGATAATCAGGTTGGTACAGGACCCTAAGAAAGGGAGTTTTTGGAGTGCCTCCGAAATGGATTCTTAGAGCAGCTTGTACTGGAGCCCAACAGGAAGAAGGCAATTCTGGATTTAGTGTGGTGTGATGAACCAGATTTGATAAGGGAACTTGAAGTAAAGGAGCCGTTAGGAGGTAGTGACCATAATATGTTAATCTGTAATCTACATTTTGAGAGGAAATCGGAAATGTCAGTATGAGGGTGGAGCTGACAAAAGTTGATTGGAAGGATACCCTAGCAAGGATGCCAGTGGAACAACAATGGCAGGTATTTCTGCGAGTCATACTCTGTATGCAGGATCAGTTCATTCCAAAGAGGAAGAAAGATTCTAACGAGAATAGTGGGCTGCCGTGGCGGACAAGGGAAGTTAAGGACAGTATAAAAATAAAAGAGAAGAAGTAAAACATGGCAAAGATGAGCGGGAAGCCTAGGAATTGGGAAACTTTTAAAGAGGAACAGAAAATAACTAAAAAATGCAATACAGGGAGAATAGATGAGGTACTAAGGTAAGCTAGCCAAGAATATAAAGGAGGAGAGTAAAAGCTTCTTTAGATATGAAGAGTAAAAAATTAGTTAAGACCAAAGTTGGGCTCTTGAAGACAGAAACGGGTGAATTTATTATGGGGAACAAGGAAATAGCAGACGAATTGAACATGTAATTTGGATCTGTCTTCACTAGGGAAGACACAAACAATCTACCAGATGTAATAGTGGCCAAGGGACCAGGCTAACGGAGAAAATGAAGGAAATTCACATTAGGCAGCAAATGGTGTTGGCTAGACTTATGGGACTGAATGCTGATAAATCCCCAGGGCCTGTTGGTCTGCATCCCAGGATACTTAAGGAGGTAGCTCTGGAAATCGTAGACGCATCGGTAATCATTTTCCAATGTTCTTTATATTCAGGATCAGTTCCTGAGAATTGGAGCGTAGCTAATGTAATTCCACTTTTTTAAAAAAGTAGGGAGAGGGAAAATAGGGAATTATAGACCAGTTAGCCTGACATCAGTGATGGGGAAGATGCTGGACTAAATAATAAAAGGTGAAATAGCGGAACATTTGGAGAGCAGTAACAGAATCGGTCCGAGTCAGCATGGATTCACGAAAGGGAAATCATGCTTGACTAATCATCTGGATTTTTTTGAGGATGTAACTATGAAAATGGACAAGGGAGAGTCACTGGATGTAGTGTACCTTGACTTTCACAAAGCCTTTGATCAGGTCCCACATAGGAGATTAGTGGGTAAAATTAGAGCATATGGTATTGGGGGTAGAGTACTGACATGGAAAGAAAATTGGTTGGCAGCGGGAAACAAAGAGTGACTAGTGGGGCACCGCAAAGCTCGGTGTTGGGACCACAGCTATTTACAATATTCATTAATGATTTAGATGAAGGGATTAAAAGTAACATTAGCAAATCTGCAAATATCACAAAGCTGAGTGGCAGTGTGAAATGAGAGGAGGATGTTATGAGATTGCACGGTGACTTGGACAGGTTGGGTGAGTTGGCAGATGTATGACCGATGCAGTTTAATGTGGATACATGTGAGGTATTCCACTTTGGTGGCAAGAACAGGAAGCCAGATTACTATCTCAATAGAATCAAGTTAGGAAAAAGGAAAGTACAACGAGATCTAGTGTCCTTGTCCATCAGTCACTGAATATAAGCATGCAGGTACAGCAGGCAGTGAAGAAAGCTAATGGCACGTTGGCCTTCATAACAAGGGGAGTTGAGTATAGGAGCAAAGAGGTCCTTCAGCAGTTGTACAGGGCCCTAGTGAGACCACACCTGAAGTATCGCGTGCAGTTTGGATCTTCAAATTTGAGGAAGGACGTTCTTGCTATTGAGGGAGTGCAACATAGGTTCACTAGGTTAACTCCCCGGATGGCGAGACTGTCATATGTTGAAAGATTGGAGCCACTGGGCTTGAATACACCGGAATTTAGAAGGATGAGAGGGGATCTGATTGAAGCATATAAGATTATTAAGGGATTGGACACGCTTGAGGCAGGAAACATGTTCCCGATGTTGGGGTTGTACAGAACCAGAGGCCACAGTTTAAGAAAAAAGGGGTAGGCCATTTACAACAGAGATGCGGAAAAACTTTTTTACCCAGAGGGTGGTGGATATGTGGAATGCTCTGCCTAAGAAGGCAACGGAGGCCAATTTTCTGGATGCTTTCAAGATAGAGTTAGACAGAACTCTTAAAGATAGCGGAGTCAAGGGATACGGGGAGAAGGCAGGAACGGGGTATTGATTGTGGATGATCAGCCATGATCTCAGTGAATGGCGGTTCTTGCTCGAAGGGCCGAATGGTCTACTGCAACTATTGTCGAAAGTCTACTGCCCAGTATAGACCCTTCGGTCCACAATGCTGTCCCGAATATGTACTTAGTTTAGAAATTACCTGGGGTTACACATAGCTCTCTATTCTCCTGAGCTCCATGTACCTGCCCAAGAGTGTCTTAAAAGACCCTGTCGCATCTCCCCCCAACACCGTCGCCGGCAGCCGATTCCAGGCACTCAACACTCTCTGCGTAAAAAGCTGCAGGCCAGCCAGTCGTTTTAATAACAGAGATTATTGGGAGCCTGAAATGCACTGCCAGATTGTTCGTGAAGGTAAATACCGCATAACAGATTAAGAACTCTTGGGCACACGGGTGTGTTTGGAATAGGGAGATAGGATCATTTTGAAACTGATAGGATTAGAAAAGTTAGGTATTTAGACAATAAGACCAAAAGATATAGAAGCAAGTTAGACCATCTGACGCATCGAGTCTGCTCAGATATTCAAGCATGGCTAATCTTTTTTTTTTCCCGCCTGGCCTTCGCCCCGTAACCCTTGATGACATGTGCAAACAAGAACCTATCAATCTCTCCCATAAATATACCAAACGACCTGGCTTCCACAGCTGTATGTGGAAACAAATTTCAAAAAAATCACTACCTTTTGGCAAAAGAAATTTCTCCGCATCTCTGTTTTGAAAGGGCGCACCTGAGTCCTGAGTCTGTGCCCTATAGTCCTGGACTTTTCCACCATGGGAACCATCAATTCCACATCTTCTCTGTCTCGGCCTTTCAAAAATCGAAAGGTTTCAATGGGAGCCACCATCATCTTTCTAAATTGCAGAGATTACAGACCAAAACCATCAAAACTTCCTCCAATGATACTCTTTCCTTTCTGGAATCATCTTTGTGAACCTCCCCTGAACCCTCCCCAATCCCAGAGCATTTTTACTAAGATGAACGGCCCAGAACTGTTCACAATGCTCAAGGTGAGACCTCACCAGTGCCTTAAGAAGCCTCAGCATCACATCCTTTCTCTTGTATTATACGCTTCTTGAACTGAATGCTAACATGGCATTTGCCTTGCTCACCACCGACTCAACTTTGCCATATTAACGTTCAGGGGATTCTGTAGAAGGACTCTCAAGTCCCTCTACATCTCAGATTCCTAGATTTTGTCCCTATTTTGAAAAAAAAACTATGTATCTTTAGGTATTTCAGCACTTCGAACTCCTTCTCTCTTATAAAAGTACATACACCCACTTCTCTTCCTTCACACACTACCACATCGGGCATTTTGCTGGTATTTTCCACAGTGAAGACAAATGCAAAGAACTCATTTAGAAAAATAGTAAACTTACAATACAATACAGGCCCTTCGACCCACAATGCTGTGTCGAACATGTACTTACTTTAGAAATTTCCAAGACTTAGCCACAGCTCTCTATTTTTCAAACCTCCATGTACTCACCAGGAGTCTCTTTTAAGACCCTGTCGTATCCGTCTCCACCACCGTCGTCGGCAGGCAATTCCACGCACTTACCACACTTTGCGTAAAGATCTTACCGCTAAAATCTCCTCTGTACCTATTTTCAAGCACCTTAAAGCTGTGTCCTCTCATGTTAGCTATTTCAGCCCAAAGAAAAGCCTCAGAATATCGATACGATCAATGTCTGTCATCATCTAAAACACATCTATCAGGTCACGTCTCATCCTCTGTCGCTCCAAGGGGAAAATGCCGAGTTCATTCAACCTATTCTCGCAATGTAGGCTCCCCAATGCTGCCATCATCCTTGTAAAATTGCTCTACCCTTTCTATAGTTTTCACAACATTCCTGTAGTGAGGTGACCATAACAGAGCACAGTACTGCAAGTGGGTCTGACCAGGGTTCAGCATTGGTGCAATATCACCTCTCGCTTCCAAACTGAATCCCACGATTGATAAAGACCAATGCATTGTATGCCTTCTTAACCACAGAGTCAACCTGGGTAGCAGGTTTGAGTGACCTATGGAATCAGACCCCAAGATCCTTCCGATCCTGCAAACTGCAAAGAGTCTTACCATTAATACTATATTCTGCCATCATATTTGTTCTACCAAAACGAACCACCTCACACTTATCTGAGTTGAACTCAATCTGCCACTTTTCAGCCTAGTTTTACATCCTATCGATATCCCTCTGTAACCTGTGACAGGCCCGCCGCCGTATCCACAAAACCCCAACCGTCGTGTCATCAGCAAATCTACCAAGTAATTTCCACGCTACCTTATACAGGTCATTTATAAAAATCACGAAGGGAAATGGTCACAGAACAGATCCCTGAAGCACACCACTGGTCACCAACCTCCATGCGGAATATCACCCGTCTACAACTATACTTTACCTTTTGTGAGTAAGCCATTTCTGGATTCACAACTCAACATTCCCTTGGATCTCATGCCTCCTGACTTTTCCAATAAGCTTTGCATGGTGTACCTTATTAAATGCCCAGCTGAAATCTATATACACTCCATCATCTAGCTTCATCAACGTCTTTAGTCACATCCTCAAAAAAAAAAGACAATTAGGCTGATAAGGAACGACCTGCCTTTTAAAAAGGCATGCTGCCAATTCCTAATCATTTAATGCTTCTCTAAATGTTCATAAACCCTGCATTTCAGGATCTTTTCCATCAAAAGCCCAACCAGTGAAGTAAGATTCACTGGGCTATAATTTCCTGGTTTATCTCTACTGCGTTTTTGAATATGGGATCAACATCCGCAACCCTCCAATTCTCCAGAACTACACCTGTCCCCATTGATGATGCAAAGATTATTGCCAGAGGCTCAGCAATCTCCTATCTCGTCGCTCACAATAGCCTGTCGTACATCTCGTCCGGAACCAGTAACTTATCCAGCTTGATTCTTTCCAAAAGCTCCAGATCATTCGCTTTCTTAATACCTATATGGTCAAGCTTTGCAGTCCGTTCTAAGTCATATCTACAATCGCCAATCTCCATTTCTGTAGTGAATACTGAGGCAAGGTATTCATTTAGTACCTCTGCTATCTCTTTCAGTTCCATGCACACTTTTCCACTGTCACACTTGATTAGACCTATACACTCACCTCCTATCCTCTTCCTCTTCACATGTAGGATGCCTTGATGTTTCCCTTAATTGTGCCGGTCATATAACCATGTAACAATTACAGCACGGAAACAAGCCATCTCGGCCCTTCTAGTCCGTGCCGAACGCTTACTCTCACCTAGTCCCACCTACCTGCACTCAACTCATAAGCCTGCATTCCTTTCCTGTCCATATACCTATCCATTTATTTTTAATGACACAATAGAACCTGCCTTTACCACTTCTAATGGAAGCTCGTTCCATACAGCTACCACTCTCTGAGTAAAGAAGTTCCCCCTCGTGTTATCCCTAAACCTTTGCCCCTTAACTCTCAACTCGTGTCCTCTTGTTTGAAACTCCCCTACTCTCAATGGAAAAAAGCCTGTCCCCGTCAACTCTATCTATCTTCCTCATAATTTTAAATACCTCTATCAAGACCCCTTCAACCTTCTATGCTCTAAAGAATAAAGACCTATCTTGTTCAACCTTTCTTTGTAACTTAGGTGCTGAAACCCAGGTAACATTCGAATAAATCTCCTGTGTACTCTCTCAATTTTGATGACATCTTTTCTATAATTCGGTGACCAGAACTGTACACAATGCTCCAAATTTGGCCTCACCAATGCCTTGTACAATTTTAACATTACATTCCAACTCCTATACTCAATGCTCTGATTTATAAAGGCCAGCGTACCAAAAGCTTTCTTCACCATCCTATCCACATGAGATTCCACCTTCAGGGAACTATACACCATTATTCCTAGATCACTCTGTTCCACTTCCACTGCATTCTTCTTAATGTCTGATCAAGGCGCCTTTTAGCTCTCTTAGTTTCATTTCAGTTCCAAGAGGCAGGCAAAGGAGTCGCTGCAAGGCGCCAGCATCCCTCCTAAGCTCCACCTTCACATGCAGAGACAGTTGGTGAATTATCTCATTTAATTAAAAATCTGTAAGCATTTATCAACTCATCTTATATTTACCCACAGTTTTGAGTTTGCAAATTTCCGGCTGGCGCAGACGATGATATTTGCCATTGAAGAAGTAAACCAGAAAGTGAACTTCCTCCCGGGAATTACACTCGGGTACCAGATCCACGATGACTGTTCATCCCCCGCGATCGCCTCGAAGGCTGCATTCGCTTTGATCAATGGAGAAGAAGAATCAATTGAATACCCTGAATGCAGAGGTTCCTCCAACGTCGCTGCTATTGTTGGCTGCGATATATCTACAAATTCCATTGTTACAGCAAGGACAATTGGATCCTACGGAATTCCATTGGTAATGTATCAAATATTCAATTTAAACAATAGCGGCACGAAATGTTTACAAACAGGGAGCCTTAACGTAGCCCTTATCCTCTTTTACTGTAAGAGATCAGAGCACACTGAGCATAGAACAGTACAGCCAGGCGCTGACCATTCGGTTAATGATGCTAAGTGCCGAAAGAAACTAATTCAATTTGCCTATACGTTGTGCAGATCAGTCTGTTTTCTAAAGTTTTGAGTAGCTATTTAGGAGCCACTTAAACGTCTCTGTCATATTTGTCTTAATTCAACAGCTGGCAGCGCATTCCTGGGGCACCCACCTTGAAAAAATGAACTGTCATATTTCCTTTTAAGTCAATACCGTAAATGCACGCCGTCCCATTTGGAATATTCAATCCTGGAAGAAAGATACCGGCGGTCTTCACTTTCTATGTCACTCATAAGATCCTGAAATATCACCTCTTCAAGGAAAAGAAACAGTTGATGTAGCACATACCCTTTGATCCTGGCAGCATCCTGGAAAACCCTATCAGTACACATACCAAAGCCTTCCCATTGTCCGATAATTGACCAAACGGAATTGAAGACAATACCCCTGAGGAGGCAAACGAGACTTGTGTTATCAGAGCAAAAATTAAGTAGTTTATCAATCGTTATAAGTTGTGCAATAAATGTCAGTAAATGATGATATGTTGTATATTGCTGATGTTATAATTACAATATTATAGTCATGTACACACATAAAAATGCTCACAATAGACCCTATGTCAGTCACAAACATTTTATAGCTCGACCCCAGTATTTATCTATTTACTACCTTCTCCACAGGTTAGT
The DNA here is from genome assembly GCF_048418815.1 of Hemitrygon akajei. Taxonomy (NCBI): domain Eukaryota; kingdom Metazoa; phylum Chordata; class Chondrichthyes; order Myliobatiformes; family Dasyatidae; genus Hemitrygon; species Hemitrygon akajei. The sequence continues at coordinate 195,374,743 of NC_133126.1, forward strand.
TATTTCTCTACCTGCTCCTGTCTCAGCGATAAGAGAGAATATCCCACGTTTTTAAGAACTATCCCCAGCGACCAGTACCAGTCGAAAATACTTGCTGAATTGGTGAGAACCTTTGGCTGGACTTGGATTGGAACCATTAGAAGTAACACTGATTACGGCATTTTTGGAATGCAAGGATTTGTGGAACATGTTGAAAAATTTGGGATTTGCATTGCCTACTCAGAGTCATTTTATAGGACCGACCCACCAGCTAAAATCAAGAAAATTGTCAATACGATTAAACAGGCATCCACCAAAGTGGTGGTGGCCTTTGTTCACGGTGGTGATATGCGAATTTTATTGGAGGAGATTTGGCGCCAAAATGTAACCGGCGTACAGTGGATTGGAAGTGAGGGTTGGGTGACAGAGGATCTTCTCCCGCCTGAACAAAGATCAATCTATCTCGCCGGGACAATTGGTCCAGCCACCCCCAGGACCGAGATAGCTGAACTCAGAGATTATCTTCATACAGTCCAGCCTTCCAACTTTCCTGGCAACAATCTGGTAACGGAGTTTTGGGAAAACCTCTTCACTTGCACTTTTACCACAGACAATCGGAAAAATTTTACAGGTCAATTTCGACAATGCACAGGGAAGGAACAGATGGAAGGGACAAAAAGTGCTTACCTTCCGGAGATAATGGATGGAAGTTCATATCACGTGTATAAAGCGGTGTACTCCATCGCTCACGCACTCCACGACCTGTTAACGTGTGCAGAAGGCAACGGACCATTTATGAATGGAACATGCGCGCATATTGCAAATTTTGAGCCGTGGCAGGTAGGAATATATTTCCTTTGCTGAAGTCAGCTCCGTGTTGCCAAAGTGGACTGGCATGATTGTAGTATGAAGCTTATATTTTCTTGTCAGAGTAATCATGAACTGGCGACTCTACTTTAGCAACTAGTTATTTCAGTAGTGTCCAATTACTTATTCTCAGAAAAAAGTTGAAATGCTGAAGACAACAATCCGTTATTAATTGGGGTATGGAACAGCTAATATATAGTGATTGAATGGACACAATAACATCGTGATTAGCGATTTAATCATTTGCGGAGTGTGCGGGCTGAAAGATGAAAATTTGTAATTGTGAGCAATTTAGACTCTATCTCGGACAGCATGTACTGAAAACGCAGAGGGTTTAAAGAAGGTTCCCGTAAACGTTTAACGGCTTGTCATACGAGGAGCTGCGCCTGTATACACTAGCATTTATTAGAATGAAGGGTCATCTAAAATCAGAGGACACAGCCTCAGAATGATGTTCCTTTAGAGCCGATATGAGTAAGAATTATTTCAGCCGGAGAATTCCGAATCTGTGGAATACGTTGCCACGGCAGTTTGTGGCAATATCTTTAATAGATGCATTTCAGAGAGATCTTTAAGACTCCTGATTGGTTAGGGCATAAAGGGAAATGACGAAGTCGGGCTAGGCAAGAGAATAGGATTGAGCGGGAAAATGAATGAGCCATGGTGAAATGGCGAGCCGGACACGATTCTGGCATAACCCGGAGAAAAGAGACAACGCTGACCTGGAGTTCTTCATAATCCCAATGGAATTTCCATGTTTCCAACGGGGGTCATCCATTTCTATGACTGCATGTCTCCAGAGATTTGACGCTACATGTGCTCCCGAAATTATCCATTTTTATTACCTTCCCTGTCGATTATTCTCTATGATGATTCAATTTATTTCACTCAAGGTATCTGACTGACGTGTGTCAACTTCTCATTTGGAACTGGCCCAAGACCACAAGCAGTACAGCGTTAAGGCTCTTCCTTCAGCCTTGTTCCTTCGGTAATGTCTACTGTTCTGCCCTAATGAGACCTTTTCAAACTAGTCTAATCAGGCTGACGAAACACTGGACTCAAACAATCAGATCACAGCCTCTTCTTTCTGCAAAATAAACAATTTGTTATATGAAAATTGTTTCAAGTTTAGCAAGTTATTAGCATGAACTTCTCCTGCCCGAGTTTAGTTGCTCTGAGTAAGATATCCCGGAACAAGATACAGTACATCAAATAGTTCACAAAATGGCGACTACAAATATACCCTCACAAAATGGCCACCTTCAATCCTGCAACCACATAGCAAGGAGAAACCCTTTGGCTTTGTCTACCCCACGGCCCTTGTTCCATTCGTGTTCACAGATTTGTAGGATGTAGTAACCACCTACAAATATGTAACTTTTTTTTTCTGCCACACCCCCCTTTCACGAGAAATAAGTAAGCCATATTGACGATCTGCTTCCAATATAAATGGCAAAAGTTATGTTCGCAAAATTCAGAGGTTGAGGCAACAGCCGCCCGTCGAGGGAAACGGATAATTGACCATTTACTCCAGATTGTTTCCCTCCCGATTCGAGCATCTACAATCTGCAAGACACGTGTGTTTTAAGACTATGCGACTCTAGACACATGAACAGAATTAGGCCCTTTAACCGAAAGAGTCTGTTTCGCCATTTTATCATGGCAGATCTAATATTCCGCTCAGCCCTGATTTGAAGCCATCTCTCTGTCTTCTTTAATGCCATGGCCAAAGAAGAGTCCATCAAACTCTACCTTAAACATACATAAAGACTCTGCAGCTGCATGTGACAAAGAATTCCACAAACGCACCACTCTCTATCTGAAAGAAAATCCTCCTCATCTCCGTTCCGAAAGGACGCCACTCTATTTTGAAACTCTGTCTTCTGGTCTTAGCCTCTCCTCTCATAAGAAACATCCTCTCCTCATTCACTTTATCATGGTCTTTCACCATTCGAAACATTGCAATGGTGTCACTCCACGTTCTTCTGAATTCGAGTGAATACAGGCATCTTCATATGACAAGCTTTTCAATTCGAAAACCGTTTTCATGAAGCACCTTTTCATGACACCCCTTTTAGTTTCAGCACATCCTTTTTAAGAGAACAGGGCTAAAATTGCTTACCATTCTCCAAGTGAGTCCTCACCTGTACTTTGCGAACTCCCAATATGACATCCTCGCTTTATATTCCAGTCCTCTTTTAATGAAGCTACGATCGCATTTCTCTTCTTCACCATATCCTAGACCTGAAAATTAATCGTCTTGGAATCCTGCACAAGGAATCCCAAGCCCCTTTGCAACTCAGTCTTTTATATTTTCTCTCAATTTTGAACCATTTAGTCAAATATTTCACTTTTTTACCAAATACATGGCCATACAATTACAGACACTATTCCAACTGCAATTTCAATGCCCGTTCTCCTGCTCTATCTAATACCCTCTGTACCGATTGTACCTCCTCAAAACTGCGCCCTTCCACGTATTTTCACATCGTCTTCAAGCTTTGCAACAAAGCCGTGAATTGCATCATCCAAATCACATAGCGTAAAAAAAATAGTCCCCGCATACATACCCGGAACAACCCGGACACCGGCAGCCGTCTGGGAAAGGCTCATTTTATTCTGACACTTTGCCTCCCGCAAAACAGCCACTGCTCTATCGAAGCTAGAATCTTACCTGTATTACATTGGATCGGAGGTTGTTAACTAGTCTCCTGTGTGGCATTTTGTCAAAGAACTTCTGAAATTTCAAGTGCACAATATTAACCGATTATACTTTGCGTCACCCATTTGTTACTTCTTCAACGATTTCCAACGTATTTGTCAGGCATGATTCTGTCTTGAGGAATTACGCTGACTACGCCCCATTTTATCATGTGCCATCAAGTACAAGTACTCCTTAATTATCTACGCCAACATTTCCCCAAACACAGTCAGACTCATTGAGCTATAGTATATTTTCTTATGCCCCCCTCCCATCTTGTGGAATGGAGAGATATTAGCGATATTACAGTCTTCTGGAACCATTTCAGAATCTAGTGATTCTTGAAAGATCATTACTACTATTTCCACATTCTCTTGAGCAACCTCTTTCAGAACCTTGTGTCTACACCATATTCTCCGGGTAAGTTATCTAACTTCAGACCTCTCAGTTTACTAAGAACCTACTCTCCAATATTTCACCCTTTTCATAACCCCTGACACCATACTGCTAGTGTCTTTCACAGTGGAGAATGACGGAAAATACTTATCCCGTTCTTACCCCATTTTGCTGTCCCATGTCATATCTCTTCATCCGTCTAATATGCAGTCTCCCCTTAATTTACACTTTATAATGACTGAGTAGCTTTCTTTCCTTTTCCAGTTTTATCTTCTGAACGACTTTTTAGTTACCTTCTAGAAACATGGAAACATAGAATACATACAGCACGATACAGGCAATTCGGCCCACAAAGCTGTACTGAACATGTCCCTACCTTAGGACTACCTAGGCTTTACCCATAGCCCTCTATTTTTCTAAGCTCCGTGAAACCATTCAGGAGTCTCTTAAAGGACCATATCGATTCCGCCTCCACCACACCGCTGGCAGTCGATTCCACACACTCACCCTTCTCTGCGTAAAAAAAGTACTTAACCCTGACATCTCCTTTGTACCTACTTCCAAGCACCTTAAAGCTATGCCCTCTCGTGCAAGCCAATTCAGCCCTGGGGAAAATTCATTTCCACGATTGATGAAGGCCAATACACCATACGCCTTCCTAACCACAGAGTCAACCTGAGCAGCTGCTTTGAGCGTCCTATGGACTCGAACTCCACGATCCCTCTGATCCTCCACACTGCCAAGTGTCTTCCCATTACTACTATATTCCGCCATCATATTTGGCCTACCAAAATGAACCACTTCACACTTATCTGAGTTGAGCTCTATCTGCCAATTCCCAGCCCAGTTTTGCATCCTATCAATGTCCCACAGTAACCTCTGACAGCCCTCCGCACTATCCACAGCACCTCCAAACTTAGTGTCATCAGCAAACTTACTAACCCATCCCTCCACTTCCTCATCCACATTATTTATAAAAATCACGAAGAGTAAGGGTCCCTGAGCAGATCCCTGAGCCACACCTCTGGTGACGGAACTCCATGCAGAATATGACTCTCTTCATAGTTCCTTCCCGTAATTATATGTTTCCCTAACTTGTGTGTTCCTATCCCTCTCCATGCCTATGGTAAAGGAGATAGAATTGTGCTCACTATCTCCAAAATGCCCCCCAATGAGAGAACTGACACCTGACCAGGTTTATTTCCCAATATCAAATTCAGTACAGCCTCTCCTCTTGTAGGGTTATCTACATATTGTGTCAAGAAACCTTCATGAGCACATCTAACAAACTCTACTCTTCACCCTAGGGAGACACCAATCAAGATTTGGGAAATTAATATCTCCCACCACAACAACACGTTATTTTCATTCCTTTCCAGAATTTGTCTCTATATCTGCTCATCGATATCCCTGTTACTGTTGGGTTGTTTATATATTAAAAAAATCCAGTGAGTTATTGATCCCGTCCTATTCCTAACTTACACACACACAGACTCCATAGATAACCCCTCCATGACTTCCTCTTTTTCTGCAGCCGTGACACTATCTCTGATCAGCAGTGCCACGCTCCCAACTCTGTTGCCTTGCACCCTATCCTTTCTGAAAAATCTAAAGCCTGGCATTGAAGTAGCCATTCTTGCCGCTGCACCATCCAAGTCTGTGAAATGGCCACAGCATCATAGCTCCAAGTCCTGATCCACACTCTAAGCTCATTCGCTTTATTCATGATACTGCTCGCATTAAAATAGACACATCTGAAACCATCCGATTGAACGCGTGCCTTCACTATCACTTGCTTATCCTCCGTTTCACACTGTCTCCAAGTTTATCTATTTGTGAGCCAATCTCCCTTTCCTCCGTCACTTCAGATCTGTTCCCAACCCCCAGCAACTCTAGTTTAAATTATATTGGTTGTTAAAGGCTTTCCGGTTCACTATTATATTTGTGGTCTTATATATGTTTTATACTCGCTTTCTGTTGTCAACCAGGGTCATGGCACCTTGCCTTTAGAACACTTATTACTCTTTGGGATATACATATCCTGTGCCCTAGGAATTGCTTCCAGAGATCCATTCATGCTTGTTCTGCCGTCATCTGTACCAGTGTTATTTTCTAATCAATTCTGCCAACTCCTCAGCCATGCCTCTGAAATTCCCTTCACTCATCTGTAATATTGAAATTTCAGACTTTCGCTTCCCTTTCTCAAATTTCAGAGTGAATTCGATCATAGTATTATCACTTGCCTCGAAGGGTCTTTTGCCTTAACCTCTCTAATTAATTTTGTTTCATTGCACAAAGCCCAGTGCAGAATAGCTGATCGCCTAGTGGGCTCAAACATGATGTGCTCTGAAAGGACATCTGGCAGACAATGTAGAAATTCCTCTCCTAGAATTCAGCGCCACCCTGCTCTACTCGCCCCCTATACCTGCATATACCCGCAATCACTCATGACTGTTGTAGCTGTGCCTTTTGTCAAGCATTTTCTATCTCCAGCTGTAATTCCTGGACATCCTTACATCGATTTGGGCGTCCGTGTTTATGTACATATTATCTTCAGTCATTTACATGTGGAGGCACATAATTACAGTATATTAACGAACGGAATCACGCCCATATTTGCCGTCCCGAGCTGTTATTATTTTTCCTACATTTTCCACTGAAGTCTCCTGAACCATAGCTCTCTATTATCTCTCCCATCCATTTCATTCTTGATATTTCCGAAAAATATTGCAATTAAATGAACAAACACCCATTTAATACTCTCCGAAACTTATGAGTTAAGTAGTGTCCCTCAGCTTCCCGTTAAATACTTCACCGCTTATACTTAACTGATGTCCTGCTGCGTTAAGTATGCTCTATATCCGTTGAAAATGTGGATTCCTCTGTAAATTTCCTCTCATTCTGCTACACTGCGGGAAGAAAATCCTAAAGTATCCAACCTCAGGTCTTCAAAACCTGGCAACATTCTTGTATATTTTCTTTGTATTCTTTTAATCTTATCGATATGTTACTTGTAGTTAAGTAACCAGAACTGCACATAATGATCCAGATTTAGTCTAAGCAGCGTCTTCTCAATTACGATACAGATTCGCAACACATTCTCAGTACTCTGATTTATGAAAGCCATTATAAAAGAGGAAACTGAACGCCTGTATTGACGCATCTCTGTTTCACGCCACTGATAGCCATCATTTATTGTTGCGCAGTTGCTACACTACCTTCGCACGGTGAATTTCACAACAAAAACGGGAGAAGCCGTACAGTTTGATGTAAATGGTGACCCTGTGCCAAGATACGAACTCGTGAATTTACAAAGGAATTTCAAGGGGAGCGTTGATATTGTAAATATTGGTTATTATGATGGTTCCGCTCCGACAGGGCGCGAATTAGCAATGAATGTCGAGCAAATTGCATGGAACACAGCAGGAAATACGGTATGACCCTTCTTTTACCATGCACTATTTTTCGCAAAGTGAACCGTAATTGTATACCTGGGGTGTGGATTATATTGTAAATACAGGGGTCCTTTTCCAACCATGGACACGCTTTATGCGATGTGAAGTGTAGTCTCGACAGGCTGGCTCTGTTCTCTTGAGCGTTTAGGAGCAATATGGAAGAAATTCAAATATACAAGGACTACGGGTAAATGTTGAGAGCAGTGGAGCAGTGGAAGAATTTTGGTCCACGATAAAATTTTCACGAGATATCTTTTTTCAATCAATTGCATTTAAATTCTCAGATGTTGGTGAATCTCCTGTATTGTTTGCTATCGAGAAATGTACAGCAATTAACAGTGGTTATGGCCAAAAATTGTGGGTGATGGAGAAATTGCACATATATGCATTTGAGGACTGTGCTGATCAACCATCAATCTGAATGGTGGGACAGGATCGAAAGATCGAGTGGCCCTCTGTTACATCATAAGAAGAGTCCTTGTGTGATTTTACATTCCATTGCTGTTTACATTCCTAAGCAAAATAATTTCTTAAAGCTATCTTGGCTTTGTATTTGTATTTCCACAGAATTAGAACATACTTTACCATCTCATTGTCTAATATGGTCACAGTTCCATTCGACTTAATTGTGACCTTTTACCGCTGTTTATTCTCTTACTTCAGGGAACTATTTTTGATTTCAAACTCGATAATGCATCGCCTCCTCTATGAGTCATAACTGTCTTGTTTTTCCAGTCCCAAAGCAGCTTGGTAATAACCCACGTTTGTGAAAGACAATGCCTGGGATTATTTTAATTCAATGCAGATTTGACACATCGTTTACATTTCCTTCTCAATCTCAATTTCAAGAATTTTTGTCAGCTGCTCATCACGCTTGATTAACTTTCACACCCAATGGATACTATCAGGGTATCTTTTTGTTGCTTTAGATCCCACAGGCAGTTTGCTCAGAACCCTGTCTTCCTGGAACAAGGAAAATCAGCCGGAAGAGGCAGCCAGTATGTTGCTTTGACTGTGTTCAGTGCGCCGATGGTGAGATTAGCAACGTCACTGGTAAGTGCAGAGATGCACAGCAATGTCTCTCAATTCGGCAGCTCAGTGGTTAAATGCATTTCATATTAAATGATTATATTTTTTTCAGATTCCACGGATTGCATCAAATGTCCCTCAGAATATTGGTCCAATCAGAGAAAAACCCAATGTGTTCTCAAAAAGGTTGAGTTTCTATCCTTTCATGAATTTCTGGGGCTTGTATTAGTCACGCTTACTTCAATAGGAGTTTGTGTTACATTGGCTACTGCTGCGATTTTCTTCCGATATCGAGAAACACCCATGGTCAAAGCGAACAACTCCGAGCTCAGTTTCCTGCTGCTCTTCGCTCTTTTGCTTTGCTTTCTTTGTTCGTTCAGCTTTATTGGAAAACCATCCGGCTGGTCTTGCATATTGCGCCGCATGGCTTTCGTTGTTGCGTTCGTTCTTTGCATTTCCTGCATCTTAGGCAAAACCATTCTTGTCGTGGTTGCCTTTAAGGCAACTCTACCCAACAGCAATGTGATGAATTGGTTCGGACCTGCGCAACAACGCCTGGGCATCTTCGTCCTTACATTTTTGCAAAGTGTGGTTTGCGTTGTCTGGCTGTGTATGTCGCCTCCGTACCCTCTGAAAAACATGAGCCATTACAGAGACATCATTATTCTGGAATGTGACGTAGGCTCGTTGACCGCCTTTTATTTAGTCTCGGCCTATATTGCTCTATTGTCAACTGTGTGTTTAGTGCTTGCATTCTTTGCCCGGAAACTCCCGGACAGTTTTAACGACGCCAAATACATCACATTCAGCATGTTGATCTTTTGCGCTGTTTGGATAACATTTATTCCAGCTTATGTCAGCTCCCCAGGGAAGTATACCGCAGCTGTAGAAGTGTTCGCTATCTGGGCATCAAGCATCGGTCTGCTGGTCTGTATTTTTGCACCTAAATGTTACATTATCTTACTGAAACCGCAGTATAATACAAAGAAGCATGTGATGGCTACAGGAACTTAACTATAACAACCAGCACCCATTTGTATCATTGTCGCATTAGTGTGTGTAACCTTCGTTCATTAAACGATTTACATTTATGGAGAATTCATGATTAAAATACTCATACTTTATCTTGTCAGTAGTGATCTCAATGTTACAGAAGCCACATCCTATGCCTGTTCATTCTCAAAGCATGAAGATTAAACTTTGCCTCATACTTACTTAATTGTAGAATTTTAATAAACTTAGACATTTGTCATTAGGTTGCTGCTGTTAACAGTTAAACGTTTGTCTTTGCTATCTGAACTCAAATATATTGGGTCGAGTGTATGGAAGATTTGAACTTGAACAAATATAATATACCTGAATCAGCACGCAATAAGTACTTGCGATGCTGCTGTGGCGGATGCTAGTCTGAAAACTGACGGGTCCCAAGGATACGTAATCTAAATATCAGTGTACTGAAACTGATGCTGTTAGACACAGTAGATATTGCGGAGAAGTTAATTAGATTTATACAAGTTTCCTTGGATATAAATTGAAAACCCAAAATTTAATAGATTTAGTGAAAACATACAACTGCCAATCTGTTGGTATGGCTTTAAGAGAAGCGTTGTAAACGTATGGAATCAATGGTAAAAACTGAGATATTAAGATGTCGGGAAACAAGTAAAATGATTACGCTGAGCAAATGTGGATTTATGAATACTGATCATGTTTACCTAATCTTACTGAGTTACGATTGCGTGACAAGGAACACGTGGATAATTATGAAATCAGTTCAGAGCAGTAATAATTTATATTCTACTTAGTGACCAATACGGTCATAGGGGGGGGGGGGGGGCGGCGAAGGGAGCGGACCTAAAAGCAAGACACAGACACAGAACTACCAGCAACAGGACTAGGCATGAGAAGGAAGCAAGGGAAGTGAGGAAGAAAGGACGCTGGATATGACAAAGCCACCGGACGAGACAAGGATTCCGGGCTTGGGCTAGGAATTGACGAGGATAGCGGAACCAGGACATGGAACTGGGAACTAGGAATCTGGGCTTGGACTCCGATGCAGAGACTGGACAAGGACCCACAACCTAAGTCTTGACTCGGGTTCGGACTCCAGAACCAGGCGAGGACAAGACGTGGTTACAGGACGAGGAGAGGCACAGGACTGGACGTGAGACTCCTGGACAGGACATGGGGACCCCAGCAGAAGACGAGGGAATCCCAGCACTGGACTGGGCAAGGTACTCCTGTGCTGGGCGAGACACATCGACAAGACGAGAACACAGAGCCCTGGTCGAGGGACAACAGAAACTCAGAGCACAGAGCCTTGGTCGAGGGAGAACAGGAACGCAGAACACAGAGCCTTGGTCGAGGAGAACAGGAACGCAGAACACAGAGCCCTGGTCGAGGGAGAACAGGAGCTCAGAGCACAGAGCCCTGGTCGAGGGAGAACAGGAACGCAGAACACAGAGCCTTGGTCGAGGAGAACAGGAACGCAGAACACAGAGTCGAGGGAGGGACAGGAACATGGAACACCGAGCCGAGACCCTTCGTTGGGTACAAGACGCAGGATTGGGACTCATTACACAGAACACAGAGCCGGGACCCCTCTTTGGATACAGGACGTAGGGCCGGGACTCATTACACAGAACGCTGAACACGACGAGACAGTTTTCAACGCTAGGTAGTGGCAAAACGGTTGGACCTAGCGAAGACGTGGGCACGGACAGACAGTTCCAAACAGGGCGAGGCTCCAGACACAGGCAAGGCGAGGCAAGACCAGGCCACAGACGCAGGTGACAGACAGGGCTTCAGGCGTAGATTGCAGGCAGGGCGTTGGAGGAAAGAAATGGAACAGTCCAGCCTCAGAGTAACGGCAAATACGGCCTGACATACCCAACGGAGGCAAGGACCGGGAGGATCAGATCCCACCGTAGGGTAACGGCAAGGACGGCCTGACTTACCCTACGGAGGCGAGGACAGGATACTGACGGGACAAACCCACACAGAGCCAAAGACATGATACCGACGAGACGAACACCACAGAGACAAGGACAGGATACTGACCAGACAAACCCGGAAACAGCCTCGATTCTAGGGCCACTTATGTTCCCGGCCCCAAGACGAGAATCAGATGCCTACGATCTGGAGACCACTGACTGGACCATGACATATACTTTATGATAAGTGCAAATAAATTTGCTGAAGAACACCTGTATGGCAATGGTTACAGAATTAAACATTTTAATTGATTTTGTTAGCTGCACTGATTTGTCATCCCACGCTTACCTGTTACATAATTGGGACATGTTCGATCTTGTGTGTATAAGAAGACGATATTCGGTTGATGGAGAGAACTTCATCTTTGGACCCAGAGAGTGAGTGGTGATTAGTCCCATATACAAAGAAGTACTTATATTTGTTGTTGCCCTGAATTAAGAACGGATTTAAGAATATTGTTATATGGGACAACTGTTTGTTTGCATCAATTGCTTAGAATTCTCTTATGACCTATTTGCAGAAGTCGGATCAGAAGCGATTAGAAATTATTAAGGTTTCCGAAACCGGGTGACCACACATGATATGGTTGCAAGGGCTCGTCGGTGGGATTTCCTCGTTATCAGTAATTGCTTAAAAATATTATTGAACACAGTGAATCTAACAAAATAAATAGAACAAATCAGAATTGTCCAAGAGGTTGGTGGACGAAATTAGAGTAAATAGATTTCATGCTAATATATTATCTTGGAATAAAAATTGGAATAATTGGGTAGCCTTTATGGAGTAATATTGTGACGAATTCGCAGTCGCTCCGAATAATCGGATCTTAGTATTTGTCAATGGTTTAGTTGAGGGATTATTGCATTTCCAAAGCATGTTTGAGTCACCCGACGTGAAATTGTGTCTTTTGGCTCAAATAGCCCATGGCACCTGAGATCCCATTCAAGCCTGTCCCACTTGCCTGTGGTTGACCCATATCCCTCGAAACTTTTTTTTCTCGTATGTACCTGCCCAAACACATTGATGGATGGCATAAAGCTGAGGAACTTGAGTAATAAACATAGAAGGATATTAAAGGGATACAGATGTCTTACTGAATGGTAATAATGCAATAGGAGCACGTAGAGTATAAATGTAGGTTCTCCCCTTGGTACGGAAAAATCAGGCCAAGTATCTTTTCACTGGAGGGATTTTAAATCCTTTCCGCTCAGACGGACCTTGGCGTTCTCGTAGATGGATCCTTAACAACTGACACTTAGGTTTATCAGCAAAGAGACTAGGGAGACACGTGGCTGGTAAAGTAGCATCGGAAGCGCACAAAGGCACTTCCCATGTGTTAAGGTCCAAACACTACATCACGTTTGCTTCCACGATACTGGTGGTACTGAAGCCGTTCAAGCTCAGTCAGCCCAGTACGTCAATAGATAATTGTATTTCTATCCTCCCTTACATTTTAGGGGGCCTCCGATTTGCAGACGAATTACATATATCGATATATCTTATTTGGAAACTTCCAGTATCTCGTTACTTTTGATTAATGTAATCTATCTATATAGCTGTTGCGCTTTATCAAGTTTCATCATCCCTTTCTTAATAATTTACACTAAGCCAATATTCTCTGCACCTTTTGGGACTATCGTCTGTTGTGTTCCTTTAATTTCCAACTCATCTTTCTTTTTTTATTCCTTATTGTGCTTTTCCCTTCTTGTCATCGCAAAGGACCTATAATGGCACTTGTTTATCTTTTACTTTCCAATGCTAATTGAAGCTCAAGTTTGTTTTATTTTAATTGACTCACCAATTTTCTTTAACAATGCCTCCCTCACATCACTCTTCACTCTCTGAGATGGAGTGTAAAATTCAATCTTAGACTAACGGCTGCTGTATTCGTGTGACTTAACTGTGAGATCAGTAGTTATGTATTAACACTGAATTGAGTCTTAAAGCCTGCTCTCGGCTGGATCCAGGAGAGACTGCTCAAAGAAGCTCTTCACAAAACATATGGTCTTATAATATAGGTTATTTCAGCGCGACTGTATACTTTAATCTGTAATTTGAAACGACGCATAACGATCTTTCTGACAACTTCTATTTATTATTCCTTTGTATACAGTTCTAACATATAGTCTTTCAGCGGTCTCTACATATTCAAAATAAGATATCAAGTTTGTATTACCATTTTAACCTAACTTACTACATACCATTACTTTATTTTAGAACTAGTGATCTACTGATAAGGTAACTATTTAATATCCATTCGTAATCACCATTAATGAGCAGTTATTTTCAGAAGATTGTTGGAGTGCTATTGGGCAAGGCGTTCTGGTTTTGGCCATGCAGCATTAAGCAAACAATTCTGTTCCAAACTAGAATAGATTGCAACCTGCTCATTATCTGGCGGTGGCGTTCATAAATGCTGTCACCATTGGCCTTGACATGAACAGATGTGGCTTCAAAAGGGACTATTGGTAGAGCCAGCTTGAACAACTGCAGGCTATTTTGTGATTCTGCAGCGATTGTTTCCTGATGTTGACTGATAGCTCCACTTTGCTATAATCTATCATAACTAACAGATCAACTTTATCTGTTATTTTTTTCTGCCTTCCCTGAATAAAATGTATCTTTAAATTCGCCTGTTCACACCGTTCCATTTCTTGCCCATGTTTGGTCTTGTTGCTATCTCTTTCCGCCTACTAATCTACCTTTCACTGCCGGCATAATTCATCTTTTTTTAATTGAGTTCCTATTCCTCTAATCAAGATATCTTTAGCCCTTCCAAAAACTAACAATTCCCTGTGGATGCTGGTCCGTGCCTCTGAGTTGTAACCCGCCCAGCACTCACAAGTTCAACCAAGCTGTAGAACAAGTACTAATAACTCAGAAATCTGAGATATGTAAATGTTAGAACATTCCAGAATATATAGTTATGGTATGTACTGAATAGTATGCTACGGTAAATCATTTAGGGATGAAATGATGGAGATTAATTTTGCATACACGTGGTTATACATGATGGAAGGGAATAGTTCTCTTTCGTTGCATGTTGTGTAGAACAGAGACAGATCTCCGTTAGAATCAGAAAAAAAGCAATATCACTGACGTATGTCATGATTATTGTTTGCTGTTCTCATCCTGCGAACACGTTTTCATAGTGGATTCCCTATTATCCACAGATTTTTTAGTTTTGATGTTGATGCTAATTCTTCTGCAGAAACTTCCAAATGGGGTTACATTTACCTCGCAGAACAATGTTGAACGTACTGGACATAGGACACAGCATAGTACAGATTCAAAAGGATTCAGACAATTCATTAGATTCAGAGACACATTTATCATCGAATTATTTATGCAATAAACAACTCTGATATTACGAATTAACTTTTCTAGTACATCCATCCGGGTATGATATTGATATTGCTGTGGGCTTCGAAGCCAAACTCTGCCATCCTCATCAGATATCTTCCGGTGGTAGATATCGTCCGTCCCTCCTGGTTGGTTGGTGTTCAACTAATGAGGTTTTCGCTGGCCCATCCTGTTTAACTTTGTATTTCGGCTCTTAAGTTTTAGTTAAAACGAGAACTTTCGGCTTTATTAAAAAGCTTATTCTCTAGTCTTATTTCAAATGCTGCCTTCACCGGGACGTCCCAAAAACTACTGACGCAGCACAGTAGTTTTGTACTGTGCTGTCGAAGATAATCCTGTAGCCGTTGCGTTTGCTATGTTTGAGACCGCCTACTTCTGCGGATAACCCAAACAGGTACACCTCTTACTCCTCCTTTCCACCGTGCGGACCGTCTGGCCGATGTAGATTGTGCTGCTCCGGATTCACAGCGGATCTTGTAAAAGCCAGCAGACCTGAGTCCCAGGTCATTTTATCACGACTAAACCGGCATTTCAGCTTTCTTAACGGGTTTCTGGGTGGTTTTAATCCGGTAAATCTTTAGTATCCTGGATATCCCTGCAGAAACCGTGGAAATATAGTGGAGACAGGCGATAGCGACGGTCCGTACTTGTTATTGATTTCCTAGTTTTTCCTTCGACGATTGATACGGAACCTATTTATTTCCTTGTGGCGTCACTCCGGGTCAGAAATATTTCTGCTACGGATACTCAAATTAGAACAAATCGCTTTACTTTGGGTGGCATGATAGCGGCATTTATTGTTGGGGTGCAAACCCGTGTGATGATGTTTCTGGTAGATAACATAGCCCAACCGACATCCGGTTTTCGTTCTATTAATATGTCCAGGAAGGGGTGGCAGCAATTCTTCTCCAAATCCATCGTAATTGAATGCTGTTCAGATGGTTGTGAAATTGTTCGAATGCCTGCAATCTATGAGGCCACACTACAAATGTGTCCTCGAACTACGTAAATAAACACTTTGGGATTAAGCCGATAAACCTCAATACCCTCTCCTGAAAATCCGTCATGTAGAAATTAGGAATATCCGGCGCCAAGGGCGACGACATGAGCACTCTGTTCTTTTGTTCATAGTTGATCTCCTTATAGAAGTACGTTGATGTAAGACAGTGTTAAACAATGTCGATCGTACCCTTATCAAACACTGCAGTAGCAGCAAGGTCCTTAATGGAATTCTCTTAAACAGCGGTACAATTTCGAAAGTGATCATTATGTCCTCCGGAATCAGCTGAGAGTCGTTTATCGCTTTCATGAAGTCTATCGAATTTGTAATGTGTTGCTGACAGTCCCCAACAAAGGGTGACAACATGGTCTTTAAATGCTCAGCAAGATTGTAAGTGGCCAATCTGTCGCACTGACCTTAGGTGTCAGGAGGGAACCTTCCTCTATATGTTATGGAGCAGAAAATCCTTGGCGGTACTGGCGCCTGAAATAACAGAGTCTTGCAGATGTCCAATTGAATCCGTGGAATGCTGCCGTCGGTCCCTGTGGGCGGGATCGTACAGAACCTGCTGGACGTCCTTGCAATATCCCTCCAAGTACATCAGAATCATCTCAATTCATTTCTCCCCTGGTTAAATTATGATGGTCAGGTGATTGATAGAACATTCTCAGGTCACCGTTGCCGAAGGTGAACCAGGTTCTCGAAGGAACACCTCGAGGAGGTGATGCCACAAGCTATCCTTACAAAGTACAGCCATTCCACCAGTGGACCCAGACACGATTCCCATCAGTCAAACTGGGTAAAGCATCGATAAGGCGGTCTAGGGCTAAAAGAAAATTCCTCTGGTCTTCAGAGTTATGCCTTATAGGAACAGCATTGACGACGTAGAACAAGCAATCCGAAAGCTACCCCTGAATACCCCGGAGGAAGTAAGGATAGACATCAGCATGCCCTCAAAAGGGCCGTTTACCGAAAGCGAAATTTGCGAAAGGAGAGTGAACGCTTCTCCAAACCATACAACGAAACCTAGCGGTAAAAGAAATGTGACGGTCCTGATGTCCTCGGAGGAATACAATAGGAAAGTCCTAAAGATTACGCATGATTCCGCCTATAAAGTTCCACAGAGAAATCTCACAGATTTGATTGTGAGGATGATCTCCGCTTTACTGAAGAATTCCTGACTGCCAACAGATATATGCAAGTATCTTTTAAATCGTGCGCCCTAATACACACGAAGATGGTTCTCCACCGAGGACTGAAATCAGTGCAATATTTTCTCCGACTTCATGTCTTTCTAAGTATTTAACGACTATGCTCTCTCGTTTTTTTGGGTACTGTGCTTATCACTTCACGAAATCCACCGATTTCGTAAAAACGATAACCAACATAATGATCAGTTTCGATGTGGTGTCGCTGTCCAGGAGAGTTCCCATTAAGGACATCTCAGTTATCCTGTGGTGAAGTTTTGATAAGAGTACCATTGACCGTTCTGAATACACCCTTACATCAACGTACTTCTTCTATAAGGACAATTAATATGAGCAAACGGAAGGAATGTTCCTGAGGTCGCCCGTGTCACCGACTAGTGCTAATATCTAAATGGAGGACTTTGAAGAAAGGGTGCTGGGCTCGACGCTCTTCCGTTTCTTCTAAAACGTCAATGACTGCTTGGTAGTCTGGCCTAATGTACTCCTACCGTTCCTTGACCATTTGAATAGCAAGTATCAAAACATTTAATTTACGTTTGAATTCGAGAATGGTTGCCTCCCGTTTCTGGATATTCTAATGCGATGAAAACCGGACGGTATCCTCGGGCATGGCGTCTATTGGAATCCCACTCAGACGCACTGATGCCTCAACTACAACATTCACCATTAGGCCTCCTCACATAGTGCTTTCTGCTTTGATTAACCGGGCGAAAATTATCTTGTACCCGAAGCATCTCGATGGAAAAATAAAAAAAATAACTTATGCACAACGTTTCTACAGAATGTCTGCAATACGAAGGAAAATAATTGGGTCCTTAAATGGCTTATGGGGGAAAGCTGGACACACAACCACGAGGAAGAACACGTCGCTACCGATTGTATACCCGGTATTACCAAGGTTCCTGGAAGAATCGCGAGGATCCTGAAGAAATACCGATTTAATAACATCGGGCAACCCGGGCGGTACCCCACATCAAGGTAGCAGAACATTACATACGTAATGGACCCAGGTTTGACTTCGACGGCACAAAACTATTGTGCTGCGCCAGTGGATTTTGGAACAGTAGTGAAGGAAATAAAGCTAGAAAATAGGAACTTAAATAAAGATGTTTTGATCTAGTTAAGAACTGGAATACAATTGTAAACAAGATGGAGGTGTAGAAATCTGATTGGTTGAGAATTCCCCCATCAGGACTGTAGACAAGGGTATATATACCATCGGAATAGATGTGCCAGGCATCATCAGTGAAGATGATGGCCGTGTTTGTCAGTGAAACCTCAGATAAATCGATATCTGTGCCCAACTAGAAGCCCGAGAATAATTTATTTATCAAAAACGCCGGGAAAGTACTAAATCATTTTTGAACTCTGAGGTTCATTTAGAATGGAAATCAGAAACAGAGAATATATCAATGTAAATTATATAATTATATGAATAAGTAATCCAAAAATGTATGACAAAAAGGACCAAGTATATGCACTCCTTACGCACGCGCATTTACAGACACACACAGAGAAGCATTGCCTTGTTATTCTGCCGTCGATGTGCTGGGTTTATGTATTTCAATGCCTTCCCAGGTCTATTTTCATAATGCGTCTTCAACAGAGCTGATGCGCTCGGGATGGCTTTATTTTGCCTTTCCCGCCATACATGGCTTAATATTATTTTTATTTTAGAGCGGGGGCTATGTAAATGTGAATATGTTGTTTGTATTCTGTATTTAATGTAGATACTTCTATTTATTTGTATTATGGACGTAACTGCATTGTTGGGTGCATAATATTATATTTCATGTAGAATCAGAACTGAACTTTCTTGGTTATTAAGGATGGTACTTCCGAGTGTACAAAGGTGATTATTTCCGCAGTAGAAGACGGACATTAGGGCGCTCAGGAGTTCACATTGCCCATGAATAAGGACGGAGGTATTATTCTGTTTCTGGTGATATTTCTATACACACACACACACACACACACACACACACACACACACACACACACACACACACATATATATATATTTGTAAATTTTGGCAAAGAATGCGATCAACCTGGGGGTGAGCGGAATTCTGCTACCAACTCTTAAACCAGCTGAGGCGAATAAAGTACAGATGGTTGGGCTTTTGCCTGATAGGAAGAAGTACCTCATTCCAGGGACAAAGGCAGGCCAAAAGCCGAAGGGACTTCAAGGGCACTAACTCCGAACACACCTTGGAAAATCTGTTGGGAGACTTTTCTCCCTGCCCAGTTGATGCGCTTAAGAAGGAACTGCAAAGCCTGCCGAAAGGTTCCACCATGCCATTCTGTCAACAAGGTGACGGCATTGGGAACTATCTCCTTCGTCAATGACCAGCGGATGAGTAAGTCCTGCGGCTAGTGACATTACTGACATGCAAAGCTCTCGAAGCCGACGTTACAATTGATAAAGAGAGGTTAATAACTAGTCTTACCTGAAGGAGGCACAGCAGGCTAAAATAGATATCTCAGCAGAAGGCTATCACCAATGCTTCTGTTCCTGTACTCTACAAGACGGGGAGTCATTCACAGAGTTTTAACATTCCCTGAGGGTGTTTTACCGAGGCTTGATAAACCATATCATCCATTCCAGTACTCTACCACCAGTGGAGACACCTACTAACACGTATCGTCACTCGAGTTGTCTCTACCGCTGAATGATACGACCAGAGCAGAAATCCAATGACGAAACTGGTAATGCCATTGTTTTAGAGCAAATCATGCAGCCTAGTCACCCAGATACGAGAATATGGTTCCGAGAGCATGATGAATGCACTGCGCCCCGACATGCAGTGTAGTACTTCGCTTCATGCAAGAAAGCCCGATCATGACCATCAATCCGAAGTAACATATATCCTAAACGAACAAATGACTTCCAGAGTAACTGTGCGGGATTTTGAGTGGAGAAATCAAGAGGACAATAAACATTATTATTTTCTTCTCAGACTTTTCTTTGAAAAACATTGTAAACAGTCAGGCCGATTAGATCATAAGCCCATGAGACATATTAGCAGAACCAGGTTCATGCAAAACAGTTATAAATTGGGCGAGGGAAAACTAAGAGAAAATTAGACAGAAACGAAAAGAAGTTCATCTGCAACACGGTTTTATTCTGGCAAGTGCACATCAAACATGTGGAAGGTGTTTAAAGGCCATTTGCACAGAGTTCTGATAAAGGATGTTTCTGTTGGAAGAAAGGGTAAAGGTGAAAAGGTAAGAGAACCCTGGACGTTCTGAAAGGTGCTGAATTCTGTCAAATACAGAAAAAGGAAACATATGTGAAGCCTCGTAGGTTAAGATTAAATGGAACACATGAATAGCATATGTTAGGACACGGCAACAATAAATATGGAATTGAGACAGGTTTTTTTTTATAAACAATTAAAACATTTATTAACAATGCTCAATAAAAAAACCCAAAAGTTAACAAAACGACTAACTTATCCGGAAGTTGACGGCTATACGGCAGCTCGAACAGTTCTTAAAGCGATAAATGTGAACACAGTTTTTAAAGTAATAAATGCAACTGTCCAAATGATTTACACAATCAGTTAGGAGAGACTTTCCTGAAGTAATGAATTCCTCGACGACATGACATTACTGCTGATCTCAGCCGAAATATGCCCTGCTAGAAGGATTTACGACAAAGGAAATAAATCGGCTTTAAGGCACTGAACTTCCCTTGGCGAAACGTTGCGCCCAGCTCTTACTGCTTTCACAATGCAGGAACCATCTCGGATGCAGGTTACTAATTCCTTGAAAGAAAATTAAATAATGTCGATCCTGTATTACCACCGATGACACCAACTTTACTCGATCCTTCGGGTTTTCCATACTTCGGTAAATTCTTCACCCTCCGACAAGACTCAACTGGCAGCATTGCAGCAAAACTGCCGGCAATAACATTTGATACTTATGACAGAAAGTAAAACTCCACTTTAAAACAAAACTGCGTCATGAGACGAATATGCAGCATAACGGAGTCACTGACGAATTAAACTACGAACTTACCTGCGTCACAGCAAGGCTTTCCCCTTTTATACCTGTTGAAATAGGGCATCACACGACCTCTCACAGGCGGGAAAATTACATCATGTGACCTCACACTGGCGGGAGATTATAACACCCCACCGTCACAAGACCATTACATGATGCTCATAATACAGTCACAAGGTACCCAGCGGGTATATAAAACCTCCCTCCAAAAAAAAAAATCGGTGTGTCATGAGCAAAATTTTAACAATTAACTATTTACAAAAAAAAACAACTGTCCATAATTTACACCATACACAGTATACACAATATTATCATACAACACATTACAAATTATTATACAGTAGCAGTGTTAGAAAAGTTAAAATATTACATTGTACATTCAACATCTAGATACACAATCAACAATCACATTATCTTAATATGAGTTATCAAAATAATGTACTCCTGTAACATCAAACTCTTGATGCTAAATTGGAGTCTGATGGATTTCCTTAACCAAGCCCGGACATACAACAGAACCAAGGTAAGTCACAGTGGCATGCCCAAATTCACTTTTCGATAGGTTAATAATTAAGTTAGCTTTTGAAATTCAAATAGTTTCTGCACTTCAGTAATAAGTGCTTCCCAAGTATCATTTCCTGTAACTAAATTATCAACATCCGCATCTATATCTTCTAACCCTGAATCAGAGAGTTAATCGTCTGCTGGAAAGTACCTGGGGCATTCGTTATCCCAAATGGAAGAACATTATATTCATATAACCCAGAGGGAGTTACATATGCAGAAACCTGTCTACCTCTATCCGTCAATGGAACACACAAATACCCTTTCAATAACTCAATCGTTGTAAGAAACTTTGCTTATCAATTTTATCGACACAATAATCCACTCCAGGAATCTGATACACAATTGTTTTCGTTATAGCTTCCACCTTCCTGTAGTCCGTACAAAACCGAATACTACCGTCTGAATAAGGCACCATAACACAATGTGAACTCCAATTGGAATTAGAAGGTTTAATAATATTATTCTCTAACATATACTTAAGTTCATTCTCAGCAAGTTCACATTTTTCCATGTTCATCCTGCATGGATGTTGCTTTATGGGTTTAGCATCTCCAACATCAACATCATGCGAAGCTATTGTGGTTCATCAAGGAACATCTGAAAATAAATCCTTATATTTAAAAAGTGATTGCTTCATCTGTTGCTTCTGCTCTGGCTGTAAACGAGCTAATTTCTCATCAATATTTTCCAGAATGGTTGAGTTATTTAACCTGGCAGAAACTATGTTGGATTTAGAATGAGTTTCAGATGAATCATCCATTAAATTTCTCGTGATATCAGACTCAATATTATTGACCAAAACAGTAATAGTAGCAGACGGTTTCTCATAATGTGGTTTTATCATAGCTATATGACAAAGTTGTGTTGGCTTTCTACGATCTAGAGTTCTTATCACATAATCCACATCATTATCTTTAGACATAATTTCTTAGGTACCATGAAATTTAGCTTGTAAAGGATTCGTTTGCACCGGGGAAAGAACCAGAACCTTATCTCCAGGCTTAAATGCCCTTATCCTAGCTTCTTTATTATACCAGGTTTTCATTTTCTCCTGTGCCGATTTTAAATTTTCCCTGGCTAAACTACAAGATTTATGCAATCTGTCCTTACAATTTGAAACATAATTTAGCAAATTAGTGTGTAGTTCTGTATTAATCCATTGTTCTTCTAATAAGGCCAAAGGTCCTGGAACTGTATGCCCACATACAGGTACAAGTGGACTGAAACCGAAAGACCTGTAGCAACTCACAATAAATCGTAATCATAGTTTAGAGAGTAGAATGAAACCTCTCCAAGGCTCCTTGCGATTCTGGATGGTATGCGGACGACGTAATCTGCATAGCTCCCAGTTTATATGCTATCTGTTGAAACAATCCAGACATAAAATTACTACCTTGATCTGATTGTATTTCCTTGGGCAACCCAAAATAAGTAAAGAATTTTATAAGAGCCTTTATTACAGATTTAGTCGTTATATTCCCAAGTGGTACTCTGGAGACGTAGACGCAGTGCACATGATAGTCAACAAGTACTGATGGCCAGTTTTTGTTTTTGGTAATGGGTTACACAATCTATAATAATTTTGGAAAACGGTTCACCAAATGCGGGAATAGGTTGCAGTGGGGCCACTGGAGTAGCTTGATTAGGTTTACCTACAATTTGGCAAGTATGACACGTTCTACAAAACGTCGTCAGGCCAGTAAAAATATTTAAAAATCTTGTCCACTTTTTTCCTCACCCCGTGATATCCACCCAAGGGCACACTATGGGCTAAAGTTAAAACCTCATTTCGAGAAACTTTAGTAACTACTACCTGGTGAAAAACCTTCCATTCACCACTTGCAGGAATAGTAGGCGACCTCCAATTCATCAATAAAACTCCTTTCTCAAAATAATATCGTACTAGCACCTTATCAATTTTACTATCCAGAAGAGTTTGTTCCTTTAATTTCATAATCTCAGAGTCTCCTCTGCTCTGCTATCATCTCCTTCCGAGACAGAGACAAATCGTTATGGCCAGACTTACTCCAAGTATCTTGTTCGAACAATGAAGGTAAGAAAGTTTCTGACACATCCTCAAAGCTCGACTCCCGTGATGAACAGTCATGGGTAACAGCCTCATTCTGCACATCAAGCTTTTTAGACATAGCTCGAGTTACAACACAGGAGGAATCCGTGTTAGATTCCATTCGTGGTTCCTCTAATTTTACTGTCAAATGCACTTCAGGCAGAACGTGTCCATCTGCCAATTCATTTCCTAACAATAAAGAAATATCATTCATGGGTAAGCTTGGTTGCAGTCCTACTTCAATAAGTCCTGTAACTAACCCTGAACTTAAATTTACTCTATGCAAATGTACAGGCCTAAGGCACCCCGAACACCTCGTATATAGTTTACCTCACCAGTATCAGACTAATCATTAAACTTTAACACACTGTTTTATATCAGTGATGGAGAAGATCCAGTATCTCTAAAGATTTTAATTGGCACCGGAGTGGATCCATCTTTCAAGGATACAAAGCCTTTAGTTATAAAATTGTCTCATCCACTCTGAACTTGGTCAGACTCTACCAAAGCTTCATTTGAACTCATCGAACCCTATGGATTTACAGGTGTTTCAGTATGTTTCACACAAGCATCTGGGACTGCTTCCTTCTCCTTCTTCTTCAATCGGAAACAGTTAGCAATTACGTGACAAGCTTTCTTACAATAATTGCATATAGGAACAAACTGTCTTTCCTTCACATGTTTTTCTTACTCCTTACCTTTCTCATTAACTTCTGATTTACTTTCTGGTTTACCTTGACTCTCTGCGCTATTTTTCTTCTTAAAATTTCTGCCCTGATAAAATTTATTCTTATGGATTAAAGCATACTCAAAAACTATTTTAGCAGACTCCTGTAATGTAGCAGTGTCCCTCTCATTTAAGTATGTCCTTACTTCAACAGAGATGCTCCTTTTAAAATTCTCCATTAAAATCAGCTCTCTCAATTTATTCTTGTCCCCATTTACATTTTCAGAGGATACCCGTCTCTCAAAACAGACAGCTTTATCGTAGGCAAATTCCACATAAGTTTTTTCCAGGGATTCGGCAAATTTCTCAATCTTTCTCTATACGCTGCCGGACACAGTTCATATGCCTTTAATACATGCTGATTCACAATATCATAATGAAGAGCCTGCTCAGCAGTTAAAGCTGTATGAACTTGTTGTGCTTTGCCTTTAATTACACTCTGTTACAACACAGGCCATTTCTCTCTCAGCCAATCTGAAATCAGAGCAACAGTTTCAAAATGTTGGAAGTATTTATTTACTTACGTTTCACTAAATGGAAAAAACTAATTTAATTTCATGACTAACAGCAAACGGTTTTCTAGAACAAGATGACTGATCACCGGGCCTTAATTCCGCCATCGCAAGTTCAAATTCCTTCATTTTATTTTCAGCTTTTAACCGAATTAGTTCTAAGTTGACTTCGAATTGTTTCTTTTTAATTTAAGCTTGTAACCTACATCGTTCCAAGTCCGCTTTACTTTGTTCTAACTCCATTTGTTCGATTTGTAACTGCATCTGTAGAGTACTTATTGGAAACAGATCTAAAACCGCTTCATCAAAATCATCCGACTCTACACAGTGTGAAGCGATTTTTCTCTGAATTACAGGCTTTGTTGTAATCTTCCAAATACCTTTAAGTTCCAACCTGCTAGCAATCTCAGAAACATCACTCTTTTTAGCCTTCGCTAAGAACTCCGGGACTGGCAATGCCAGAAAGTCGTAAATATTTATTGCTGCCGAATACCACTCACAAACGAATCACACACAAAAAATCGGGTATTTCCCTTTTCCAAAACACTGATCGATAATTAAACAAGCATTTAAACTCAAAAAGCAGTACATTTCCCACGAACCCTCAGTTGTTATGATAGGGCAACAATGAATATATAATTCAGACAGGCTTTTTATAAACAAATAAAACATTTATTAAACACTGCTCAATATTTAAAAAAAGAAAACTAAACAAACGATTTACTTAACCGGAAGTTAACGGCTGGACGGCATCTCGAACGGATCTTAAAACGATAAATGCGAACACAGTTCTTAAAGCAATAAATGCAAAAGTCCAAAAGGTTTACACAGTCATTTAGGAGAGACTTTCCTGATGTATCGAAATCCTCGACGACGTGACGTTACTGCTGATCCTAGCCGAAATATGCCTTCCCCGAAGGATTTACGACGAAGGAAACAAAACGACTTAAAGACACTGACCTTTCCTTGGCAAAAACGCTGTGCCCAGCTCTTTGTGCTGTCACAGTGCAAGAGCTATCTCGGATGGAGGTTACGAATTCCCAAAACGAAGATTAAATAAGGTCGATCCTGTATCACCGCCGACGACACCAACTTTACTCGATCCTTCGGGTTTTCCGTACTTCGGTAATTCATTCACTCTCCGATTGGTCTAAACTGGCAGCGTTGTAGCGAAACTGCCGGCAATAACATTTGATATTTCTGACAGAAAGTAAAACTCAACTTTAAAACAAAACTGCGTCATGAGACGAATACGCAGCATAACGGAGTCACTGACGAATTAAACAGCGAACTGACCTGCGTCACAGCAAGGCTTACCCCTTTTATACCTGTTGAAACAGGCCATCAAATGGCCTATCACTGGCGCGAAAATTGCATCATGTGATCTCACACTGGCGGGAAATTGCATCGCCCTACCATCACAAGACCATTACATCACGTTCATAAGACAGTCTCAAGATACCCACGGGGTATGTAACACATAAAGAAGACAAAAAAGAACTGAACAGGGAAATTAAGAAAGACATTAGGAACCATGAAAGGTCCCTGCAAGTCAGATTAAGGTTAGTCCCAAGGCATTCTACGTGTATTTAAACTACTCACCTGGCTCGAAAGCAAACTTGGCTCGTCCGCTGAATCTGCTAACAGCCACGAGACTCAGCGGTGAGAAGACACCTTTGATAAAAAATATACGTCTAGTGTCTGCAAGATTTGGGGATCAGCCACACGGGATCCTCGTGATCTTTCGTCAAAGAAACCTGGATGTGAGCTTATGCTGTCTAATTACTAGCAACATAGAAACACAGAAAACGTACAGCACAATACAGGCCCGTAGGCCCACAAAGCTGTGCCGAACATGTCCATACCTTAGAACTACCTAGGCTTTACCCATAGCTCTCTAATTTCCTAAGCTCCATGTAGCTATCCAGGAATCTCTTAAAAGACCCTATCCTTTTCGCCTCCACTGCCGTTGCCGGCAGCCCATTCCACGCACTCAACACTCTCTGTGTCAAAAACTTACCGCTGACATCTCCTCTGTACCGTCTTCCAAGCACCTTAAAACTATGCTCTCTCGTTCTATCCATTTCAGCCCTCGGGAAGAAGCTTCTGACTGTCAACACGTTGAATGCCTCTCATTATCTTGTACACCTTTATCAAGTCACCATCATTCTCCGTCGCTCCATGGAGAAAAGGCCGAGTTTACTGAACCTATTCTCATAAGGCATGTTCCGCAATTCAGGCAACATCCTTGCAAGTCTCCTCTTCCCCCTTTCTGTAGTTTCCACGTCCTTCCTACAGTGAGGCGACCAGAATAAAGCACAGTACACCAAGTGGGGTCTGACCAAGGTCCTATATAGTTGCATAATACTGGCCTTACACACTTGCTCGTCAGCAGGAAATAAAAGATTTACACTGAGTAAAATTTAAAGAAAGTACATTTACAAACTTCAGGTTCATGGGACAGTTAGTAAAAAACAAAATAGTAGAAAACTTCCATCGAAATCTATCCCGAATAAACGGCTCTCTCTCGATTAAGTTGTCCCTCCTTCTTCTAGGCATTCATCTGAACAAAGTGTTTCTTGCAATAGGGTCGTCCATTCCCTTGGAATTCTCAGCCATCTTCCCTCCTGTCCTCTCCGCAATTCCGGCCAAAAGCGGGACCGCGAGCCACTCACTGTCCGTCATATATCTCACGCCGCTGAGCTATTTCTAGAAGCTTCTACCAGCAGGACACACTGGTTTTGCAGAAGTTGCCAAAATGAAATATTTGCAGCGTAACAGCAGATATATCAACCAGGGCATTAACACTCCACCCACCAAAACGTGTCATGTCCTCATGAACTTGAAACATATAGAACCATTAAAATAACAGAATATTCAAATAAATGCCGTGATTTCAAGACACTTAATAAATAGATGTAGCATGCCTTACTATGAGAACGGAAACAACGCTATGCTTTCCAGGCGCATTTTCTACGAGCCTAACTGGGGGTGTCCTGAGTCTATGAGACTTTCGTAACTCATCTTCAGCTTCTTCTGTCTCAATCACTCACTGTGATCCCTCCCTCTACCAGAAAAACAAATCTCCCCCACCCTGCTTATCAGTTGTATTTTCCAGCGACTCGGGACCTTCTATGCCATGACTGAACATAGTGCCCTGTAGCTTAAGCAGTTGTTTCTGCACATTTTAAAACTTTGATGATCCTAACGCGAAAGAACTCACTTGGAAAGGGATATCGTCGGTTAAGTTTATAGTATGGCAAATATTTTTGGAGAAACAAGCAGCCAACTTGCCAGCAGAAACCGTTTTGTCGCGTTCCAACATTTTCTCAGTTAATCTTTTCCCTTTCTTGGAGTCGGTTATTCACGCATGTTGCGTGACTTCCATGTCTATTTCCTCGATCCAGATTGCTTCGCTTCCGTTTCTCCCGGAAAGCGGGACACTACAGTCAAAGCAAGAGGAGGGGCAAAATGTCTGCGGATATCGGCTCTTCTCGGGGTCTTCCTGCTAAACACTCTTATTGTGTTTACGTGCACAGCCTTATATATCTGCGTATTGGTATCACCAGGACTCCTGCATGTAAGCGTGCCTCTTCTTCCTGATCTTAAATAATGTCCAATTGGCTGGCCTTCCGTTGGGTATTCAGGCAAATGTGGGGAATCCCGTCACTCTAGTTACGTATTCCAGGACATAGCATTACAAGTGTAGACTGTGTGTACCACGCAGTTCCCCGTTTCAGCTTATCGTCCTGCTGAGGAGGTACTTGCATCTTCTCAAAAAGAACCCTGAACACCGGATGAATGGACAAGGTTTTCAAAAAGTTTTTTTTTTCCATTTCCCTTCTTGCATACTCCCAGTATACCCCTCACAATGGAAGTATTCCTTCCCACAAGAATCGAAGCTGCATCATTTTCAACCGGGTCCGAGTTGACCAACACTGGCGTGTCAGTTAATCTAACATCTGCTTCCGAAAATTCCAGTTTCAAAGACAATAAACCATCGCACTAATGCCACCTTACCACCGAACGTCAGTACTAATCTCAGGGCATTAAGGGCGGCAATGGAAAATGCATCAAGCGCCACTTGTAAAATCATTTGAAAGTAACGAGAACCTGTGTCAATAATCGGCTCTAGCACAAATACCTTTAGTCGGTATGAAGACTAACGTTTGATCACACTAGACCTTCAGGAATGCTAGAATTTCCATTGATGCAGTAAGTTGATGGTATCCGCCGCCGAGTCGGCAGCCCGTTCCTTTACTGGGCCCCTACGCATCTTTTCCTTTCTCTTTGATTACAGCTGACTGACTCTTCGAATATTTTCCTGCCCGTCACAGTCTCCCGGGAAATATCCGTTCTGTCCACATTTATAACAGAAAATACCAGTCGCCTCACTAATCACGAGACCTTTTCCAGCAGTGGTGCACTGTGTCACAATCTACAGGTGGGTCGACTTTGCCAACGGACTAGTCGGATGTATAGCGGAAACATTAACAGACATCCATCGAATCAGTTCACCTCCAACATTTTCCACCTCATTCTGCGAAAGACCAATCTCAGTGTCATCAGTGGCCACTTTAGCAACCAAGGGTACCACTGAAGACCCTACTCGGATTTTGGAAAGGTCCCACATCTCAATAAAGGTTTCCTCCTCCCTAATCTCTCTGAGTAACTTGATAAGTAATGGACGAGGGCGGATGCATAGAGCAATCATGTTAGCTGACAACCCTTTCTTCACAACTTGCTCCATCCTCAAGCAATTGTTTTCAAACAGTTGAATGCGTCTTTTGTGCACAGAAAATACAACAGTGTCTGCAAAGTGAATATATAGACAAACAGCTTCTAGTCTTCCTCCTGTAATGTGTGCCTTACATCATCAACAGATAGATGATAGCCAATGGACTTCTGCCTTTAGGGCGCTCAGTATATCAACCGCAGGACTCCTCTTGTTCTCTATCGGTCTGTGTTGGGTTTTTCTTTCTTTTTCTGTCAGAGGGCATGTAGACCCCAGCTAGCTACATGACCACTTGATAAAAAAAACGTAGTCTGCCCATGGAACCGCCTCTCTAGGATATCCAAACCAATCTGACAGCGTGACTTCATTCATGTCAAGACATGTTTGTCTTAAGACGCCCTTAACACCTAATTGCTCAAAATGCCGTTAAATCAGAGGAACTTTTTCCAAAACTTCTGCATACCTCAGCACACTGCATAAAAGTTTATCGGGAATTCAGACATCCATCCAGCTCAAAATCTCTTTGAGTCGCGCCAAACCTTCAACCATGTAGAAAAAAAATAGTCACTTTCCTCTACAGTGGTTTAAACACTTGCTTAAGCACACAAAGTGTTTAATCAATCCTAAACAGCAATTACGCACCATTCACCGAATAGCCGGACGATAGCCCCAAAAAATATAATACCGTCAGGGGTTTGTTTGCAACCTTGACTGGCTTGTCGGCACTGTTAACAGCCATGCGGCACTGCAATAAGAAGACCACCTTTCATAAACAATAATCATCCATGGTCGGTATCATTTGGGGTTCAGGCCAAACAGGAATCTCGTGATATTCCGATTAAAGACAACAGGATTTGAGCTAAAAACACAAAATACTGGCAGAACTCAGCAGGCCAGACAGCATCTATGGGAGGAGGTAGTGACGACGTCTCGGGCCGAAGCCATTCATCAGGAGTGAAGTAACATGGGATGGTCGAGGGAGGAATAAGAAGTGGGGGGAGGGATAAAGTAGAGAGCTAGGAAGTGATAGGCTGGAGGGAAATGGGTTAGGGGGTAAGGTGGAGAATTATGGGAAATAAAATAGAAAGAAAGGTAGGGCTGGGGGGAGATTATAGTGAGGGGGGCAAAAGAGAGAAAAAGAGAACCAGACTAAAATAATAGATAGGGATGGGGGTAAAGGGGGGGATGGGACTCCCTTGTACATTCATTCCCCCCCCCCCCATCCCTCCCCACCGACTTCCCTCCGGGCACTCATCGCTGCAAACGGAAGAAGTGCTACACCTGCCCCCACACTTCTTCCCTCACCACCATCCTAGGCTCCAGAGAGTCCTTTCAGGTGAGGCACCACTTCACCTGCGAGTCAACTGGGGTGATATACTGTATCCGGTGCTCCCGATGTCGCCATATATACATTGGGGAGACCCGCAACAGACTGGGAGACCGTTTCGCCGAACGCTGGCGCTCAGTCCTCCAGCAGTGGCGATATCTCCCTGTGGCCACACACTTCAATTCCACAGACAACTCCCACTCCGACATGTCTGTCCATGGCCTCTTCTACCGTCAAGATGAAGCCACACGCTGGTCGATGGAGCAATACCTTATCTCCCGCCTAGGTAGCCTTCTAGCCTCCCCTGCCCCCCTACCCCCATCCCTATCTATTATTTTAGTTTGGTTCTCTTTCTCTCTCTTTTCTCCCCCCCCACTATAATCTCCCCCCCAGCCTTACCTTTCTTTCTCTTTTATTTCCCATAATTCTCCACCTTCCCCCTAGCCTATTTCCCTCCAGCCTATCACTTCCTAGCTCTCTACTTTATCCCTCCCCCCACTTCTTATCACCCCTCGACCATCCCATGTTACTTCACTCCTGATTAAGTGTTTTGGTCCGAAACGTCGTCACTTCCTCTTCCCATAGATGCTGTCTGGCCTGCTGAGTTCTGCCAACATTTTGTGTTTTTATTTATTTCCAGCATCTGCAGATTCACTTGTGTTGCCTAGGATTTGAGCTAAATTTCTTTAATTATTGCCTAAGCAAAAATGCCGGTCGGCAAGAGAAAACAGATCGTCACTGCATATATTTTTTAAAGAAAGTATATTTACAAATTTCAACTTTATTGGAACAGTTAGTTGAAAAAAAATCAAAAGGGCCAATTTCACTTTAGCCAGTCCAAATGTGCACTGGCCATGTGACAAAAGCACACAGCACATTCCGAAATTCGCTCGAGCTCTTTATCAAACAAATGCCTTTTTCTTTGACGCATTAACCATTCCTATTTGGGGCCCTTCATCTGCAAAAGCAATTCTTGCAACGTGGACACTCTTTTCCAAAGTTTTCTCTGCCATCTTGTATCTTGTCCTCTTCACATTTCCCGGAAAAAAAAACAGGGAACCACACTCCTTCACTGATCTCACTCAGCACTGTTCTCTCAGGAACCTTTTTCCAAGCCCGCCATCCTGATTGGTTGACGAAACTGTCCTGAACTGAACATCATAGCTTCTTACCTTTAGCCGACATCAAACATTCTACCAACCGGACACACATCTTTAGCAGAAGCAACTAAAATGAAATATCTAAAGCATTACCGCAAATACTTTAATCAGGGCATTAGAGAAGAATCAAGAGCGAGAGAATACCTCGGCAGAGAGTAGGACCACTCTTGGATAAATGGGAGAAGGACACTTTCGATTGGATACATAGAATGTGAGTGACGAACTTAACGACTAGTTTGCATCAGTATCTACATGGAAAAGATGATTAGAAAATCACTGTTGTGTATATAGATATGTTAAGGCATTTATATGAGAGAGCTGTGGACTTCTAATAATAGTTAATTCTTATTAATCTGAATTGTGTTTATCACAGGTTATTGAAGGAGGGAAGAGATGAGACTGCTGTACCCTTGACCAGCATTATTCTAGGCACAGACGAGTGGCTAATGCTGTAGCTCAATTCTAGAAGCGTACAAAGGAACCAGCGTACTACGATTCGGTGCGTCTCACGTCAGGTTTTCGGGGAAGTTCTGGAGAGCATTCGTAGGGGTAGAGTATATAAGCATTTGGAAACCCGTGGTGTAATTACGGAGAACCAGAATGACTTTGTGCGGGCAGGTGGTGTCTGAACAACTTGACTTTTTTTTTCAGTCTTGGTGCTCTATGTAGATGTGTGTGATAGCAAGTCCGCGGATATTACCAATATTGGTGGAGTTGTGAAACATAGACACGTAGAAAGCCTACGGCCCCATACTGCCCCTTAGGCACACAACGCTCTGCCGCACATGCACTTGCTTCAGAAATTATCTAGGGTTACCGATAGCCCTCTATTATTATAAGCTCCATGTACCTTTCTAGGAGCCTTTTCAATGACCCTATTGTGTCCTCCTCCACCACCTTCCGCGGCAGCCCATTCCGTGCGCTCACCACTTTCTGAGTAAAAAAATGTACCCCTGACATCCCCTCTGTACCAAGTACCTTAACACTGTGCCCTTTTGTGTTATCCATTTCAGCCACGGTGAAAAAAAGCCTCTGTCAATACACATTGTCAATACCTCTCATCATCTTATACACCTCTGTCAGGTCACCTCTTATCCTCTGTCGCTCCAAGAACAAAATGCCAAGTTCACTCAGCCTGTACTCTTAGGGTATGCTCCACAAACAAAGCAACATCCTTGTAAATCTCCTCTGCTCCCTTTCTGTAGTTTGCACATCTTTCCTGTAGTGAGGTGACCGGAACTGAGCGCAGTACTGCAAGTGGGCTCTGACTAGGGTCCCATGCAGCTGTAACATTATCTCTCGGATATCGAACTCAATCCTACGGTTGATAAAGGCCAATGTACTGTCTGCCTTGTTAACCACAAAGTCAACCTGCCCAGAAGCTTTGAGTTTCCTTTAGATACGGACCCAACATCGCTCTGCACTGCCAAGTGCCTTCCCATTAACACTATAATTCGCCGTCATTTTTACCTAGCAAATGTACCACCTCAGACTTATCTGTGTTGTGGATGGTGTAGAGATCTGGCAAAGAATGCAGTGCAAAATAAATCAAGTGCTATGGACAGAGAAATGGCAGATGGAGGTTAACGCATATGTACGTGAAGTGCTGCACCTTGGTAGGACAGACGCAAAGATACAGTACACCGTTAAGGGCAAGATCCCTAACAGTGTTGCTGAGCAGAAAGATTTGGTGATCCAAGTTCATAGTTCCCTGAATGTGGTTTGTTTTTATTCGTCGAGGCGTTGAGTAGAAGAAGTTATGTCACAACTTTATTAAAAAGCATTCAGTTCACATCTGGAATATTACATACAGTTCGGGTCGCCCCGCGAAGGAAGGATGTTCATGCTGTGGAGAAGGTGCATGAAAGATTTAACAAACTGTGCCCGGCTTAGAGGGCATGTCATATCATGAGAAGCTGGATAAGCTTTTATTGTTTTAAAGTAGCGGTCTATGCTTGAGGGGACGTCTGACAGAAGTGCATATGATTTTTAGAGGCATAGCGAACAGACAGGCAGTATCTGTTTCTCACTATTGAAAAGCCCAACACGAGAGAGCATGAATTGAAGTTCAGAGGGGATAGGTTCAAAGACGATGTGGGGCATTTTCTTTTACTCAGAGAGTGGTGAATGCCTGGAAAGAACAGACGAGTATGAAGGAAGTTTAGAGGCGACTGTGAGGAAAATAATTGGATAGGGACAAAGTGTAGGCAGGTGAGATTAGCATTTGGGTGTTTTTGATTTGCTTTTCAGCTGGTTCTGCACAACATTGGGGCCGAAGGGCATATTCCTGGGCTGTAAACGACCCTTTCTTTTGTTTTGCTGACATTGACGAAAACGTTGCTTTCGTAGTATCATGTTATATCTCATTCCTTCATTTTGCCTCCTCATTATTTTTGATGTTGCCCAGACGATGCTATCATCCGAAAACCTACAACGGTAGTTAATGCAGAATCTGCCCGTAAATTTGCAAATGTACTGCGAGTAGTGTCCGTTGACGAGTACACCGTTCTATGGGGCAAAAGTGTTCAGAAAAATAGCAGCGGAGGTGTTTATTCCTCTCGAACGCAGTCGCGCTCTGTTTCAGACGCCCGCTGTAGCTCCTAAAGATGTCATGATCGTCTGATATTTTCAAATACACTCAAAAACTTTTTGCATGTGGATGCATCAGGATGACTGAAGGCCACGATGTCTCAGGAATAATTTGATTCTGGCTTGGTCCCGGAGGACTGGAAGCTTGCAAATGTCACTTGGCTCTTTAAGGCGGGCGAGAGTGTACAGAAAATAAATTATTGGCCAGTTAATCTAACCTCAATGGTTGGGAAAATATTGGAGGCCTTTGTTAAGCATGAGATTTCCAGGAACTCGGACGCTAATGATATAATAAGTCAAAGGCAGCATGGTTTCTGTGAACGGAAATCTTGCCTGACAGATCTATTGGAGTTCTTCGAGGAATTAACAAGTAGGACGGACAAAAGAATGGCAGTGGACTTAAGTTACTTTAATTTTCAGAAGGCGCTTGATGAGAACAGTTAACAATATAAAATCATGTATCATTACAGGAAAGACGCTGGCAGGAATAGCGGAATTGCTGTTAGGCAGGAGGCAGCCAGTTGGAATTAAAATGGACATTTCTGTGTGGATGCTGTAGAGTAGTGGTGTTCCTCAGGGGTCAATATTGGGACCGCTGCTTTTCCCATTGTTTGTCAGTGATTTAGATAAAGGAATTTATGGCTTTGTTGCAAAGCCTGCGGATGATACAAGGATAGGTAGAGGGGTAAGTAGTGCTGAGGAAACGATGCGAATCAAGCAGGGCATATAAAATCGAAAGAATTGGCATAAAAGTGGCAGACAGAATACAGTGTCTGGAAATGTATGATATTGCACTTTGGCAAAATGAACAATAGTGTGGACGATTATCTAAATGGGGGGCATGGTTCAAACATCACAGATGCAGAGGGACTTAGGATTCCTCACGCAAAACTCCCAGTAGGTTAATTTACAGTTTGAGACAGTGGCAAATGCAATGTTGCCGTCTATTTCAAGAAGAATAGAATATAAAAGTAGGAGATAATGATAAACTTTCTTAGACACAAATCAGGCCGCACTTGAAGCATTTTCAACAGTTTCGAGTCCTATATCTGAGAGTGAATATGCTGTCATTAGAGACAGTCCAGAGAATCTTGACGAGGATGATTCCGGAAATGAGGGAGATAAAATATGAGGAAGCTTTGGGCATGTTCTCACTGGAATTTACAATAAGGCGTGGAAATCGCATTGAAACCCATTTCATTGAAACTAGATAATAGGATGTGCAGAGGACGTTTCCTCTGTTGAGGGTGTCCATAACTAGACGGAGCAGCCTCAAAATTTAGGGGCGACCTTTTAGAACAGAGGTAATGTGGAATACTTTTAGCCAGAGAGTATTAAATCTGTGGAATAGTCTGCCACAGACTGCGGTGGAGGCCAAGTCCGTGCATATATTTATGGCAGAAGTTGATCGTTTCCTGATTGGTCAGTACATCAAAGGATGTGGTGAGAAGCAGATGTATGGGGTTGAGTCGGATCCGGGATCCGCAAAGATAGAATGGCGGAGTAGTTAATGGGCCGAATGGTCTAATTCTGCTCCTATGTCTCGTTCTATGATGGACTTAATTCCTTTTATGAAGCAATGGACTGCGGATGCTCGAAAGTGGATTGGATTCTATTGCCTTATGGGCGAAATAAGAAACAATTAGATTTTATTCATCTTCAATTTCTTTTTCATTGTGAAATACATAATATATGACGTTATCTTGAGTTACATTTTCTAACTTAAAATGTATGTGATTTAATCATGATGGGACCAGGTGACTACCGGCTAAACTGCATACCTTATGCAATTATTAGCTGCAAGAAACATTCATAATCTCTGAGGTTCCTTCTTATTTTATATCATCATTTTGATTTTCCATTGGGAGTGCAGATTTCCCCATTAATTCCTTGTGAAATTATTCAGTTGTTATCCAGATGTGCCTTAGTCAATACATGTGGCCCTCGTGTGTGGTGCCATTGGAGACTGAATAAATTACAACAGTTGCAGCAGGTGTAAACCGCTTTGGGATATCTTCGGAGCTTGATACAAGCAATATAAATATACCTTCTACACTCTCATTGAGACAGGCCCCTGCAGCAGGAGAATGCCTACATTTGTGCTTCTGTTTTTGTTTGGTGCTACGCGAGAAATAAATGGAATCCTCTGCCATCGTCGAGCACAAGACAGTTTGCCTAATTTAGCTAAGGATGGAGATATCATCCTTGGCGGAATATTCACTATACATTTGGAACCGATTCACGACTTCCATACATTCAGCTCTACTCCGAAGAGCACTGGTTGTAAAAGGTGAGTTTGCATCTTCAAAATGGGCACATTCTCACCACTCGTTACAGTTCACATCTCTACAATCCATTGAATAGATCTTCTAATTCGAGAAGTATTCATTGTCTTACAATTTGGCGCACTGTTGTAATCGAATTTTAGTGTTACTGAGACAGAATGGTGTAAAGCGAATTTGAAAATTGTATATTATCGTGAAATGATGGAATTACCGATGTCCTGTGTCTTCGTATTTCTTACTTAACACATTGGCAGAGTTTCTCCGATTAAAACAAAATTATGACAAAAAGAATGCAGATATGACCGGAATAGTACACGTTATTTTATATCAGTTATACGGTTGTAGTGAACAAGATAAGATGATCTGGTCTTCTGCTAAGAGATTCTAATAACATACAGTGAGTATTCTGCCGGCTGGTGGTGTGGTTTTTCTGGGAACCCTGATTGATGAGGACCAGTTTAACAAGCAAGCCGGAAAAAGGAGAATTCCGCTTTGCAATTGTGCAGCCTGTGGTTTGTTTGAATACGTTATCTCCACTTCGGCCCGCTATCATTGAGAACGAAGGTATATTCTGCCCAGGATAGGAATATTTCAATTATGTACAGCCTAACACGAGAAAAAAAAATCAGAATGATCTACAGGGTGGTCTTCCTGCTGATGTGGGATTGAGCGCAGCTCCTGCAATGTTAGAACTAACTTAGCAAATGCAATTATGATGTCGGGATATGAAGAATTCACTTAAACAGATTCCTCATAACCCAACCACGATCTTTAACTATATTATTTAAGTTATACTGAGCTGGTCGATAAGGCTTCGACTCTGAGGATGAGATAAAGTTTGAACCGATTCAATTCAGGGCTGCAATTTTTTTTTAATATAAAGATCAAACCAACTTTGCATCCATATCTGTGAACTAAAGTCAACCCGTCATGATAAACGCATGAGATGCCGAACGCTACCTCTCGCTTAGTCCCACCGACCTGCACTCAGCCTATAATCCTCCATTCCTTTCCTGCCCATATACCTATCCAATTTTACTTTAACTGACAATATCGAACCTGCCTCTGCCACTTCTACTGGATGCTCGTTCCACACAGCTACCACTCTCTGAGTAAAGAAATTCCCCCTCGTGTGACCCCTAAACTTTTGCCCCCTAACTCTTAACTCATGTCCTCTTGTTTGAATCTCCCCTACTCTCAAATGAAAAAAAGCGTCAACTCTATCTATCTATCCCCTTCATAATTTTAAAAACATTACATCCCAACTCCTATACTAAATGCTCTGATTTATAAAGGCGAGCATACCAAAAGCTTTCTTCACCACCCTATCCACATGATATTCCACCTTCAGGGAACTATGCACTATTATTCCTAGATCACTCTGTTCCACTGCATTCTTCAATGCCCTACCATTTACCATGTATGTCCTAGTTTGATTATTCCTATCAAAGTGTAGCACCGCACACTTATCAGCATTAAACTCCATCTGCCATCTTTCAGCCCACTCTTTTAACTGGCCTAAATCTCTCTGCAAGCTTTGGAAACCGACTTCATTATCCACAATGCCTGCTATCTAAGTATCATCTGCATACTTACAATCCAATTTACCACCCCATCATCCAGATCATTCATGTATATGAGAAACATCATTCGACCCAGTACAGATCCCTGATGCACACCACTAGTCATCGGCCTCCAACCTGACAAACAGTTATCTTTGGCATCTCCCATCCAGCTATTGTTGAATCCATTTTACTACTTCAATATTAACACTTAACGATTGAAACTTCCTGACTAGCCTTCCGTGCGGAACCTTGTCAAAAGCCTTACTGAAATTCATGTAGACAACATCCACTGCTTTACCCTCGTCAATTTTCCTTCGTAACCGAGTACGGATCTCAAAGAATCTGACTGATTTAACAGTGGAAGTACCTTATGTAACGCCCTTGCTGTGATTATTAATGCTATGTTGTAGGAATTTATTTCAGCAGTCCCGTAAGAGTAGTCTGTTCTGCTTTCAGCCGGGTTGGGCTTGAGCTGATATAAGAGGCTTTGATATTCAACTGAGGAATGTTATGTCTTTCAATAAAGACGGTGAAATTCGGAGTTTTATTGAGGAACGCTGTTTTTTTTTCTTTTGGTGAGTGCTGGGAGAAGGCAGGAGGGAAAATGGCTGAGGATCTCGACCCTGTTACACCCTTTGTGCAGATAAGTGGCTTCAAAGGAAGGAGAAATCCTCTCATGGGAAACCTATTTGTTCGAGATGGAACAAGATCACAATGAATGCCAACTTACTTGCACATTTAACTGTTTCAGAATAATGGACTTTTTTGGTTTCTTTTCTTTCCTTCAGTAACATAGAAATACAGAAGACCCACAGAACAATACAGTCCATTCGGTCCAAAACGTTTTGCCGAGCATGTCGTTACGTTAGATTTGACTAGACTTACCTAAAACCCTCTATTTTTCTAAGCTCCATGTACCTATCCAAAAGTCTTAAAAGACTCTGTCGTAACCGGCTCCACCACCGTTGCCGGCAGACCATTCCGCGCACTCACCACTCTTTGAGCAACAAACTTACCCCTGACATCACCTTTTTACTTACTCCCCAGCACCTTAAATCTGTGTCCTCTTGTGTCAACCATCTCAGCCCTGGGAAAAAAAAGCCTCTGACTATCCACACGATCGATACCTCTCAACGTCTTACACACCTCTATGAGGTCACGTCTCATCCTCCTTGCCTCCATGAGAAATGGCTAAGATCACTCAAACTATTATCATAAGGCTTGCTCACCAATCCAGGCACCATCCTTGTAAATCTCCTCTGCACCCTTTCTATGGCTTCCACATCCTTCCTGTAGTGAGGTGACCAGAACTGAGTACAGTTCTCCAAGGTGGGTCTGACCAGGATCGTATATAGCTGCAACATTACCTCTCGGCTCCTAGTTTAAATTCCACGATTGATGACGGCCAGTTCATCGTACGCCTTCTTAACCACAGAGTCAACCTTCGCAGCCGCTCTCAGCGTCCAATGGACTCGGACCCAAACGTCCCTCTGATCCTCCACACTGCCCAGAGTTTTACCATTCATACTATATTCTGCCATCATACTTGACCTAAAAAAATTAACCACTTCACACTTAGAAACATTGAACCATAGAAGATTACAGCACAGAAACAGGCCTTTTTGCTCTCCTTGGCTGTGCCGAACCATTTTTCTGCCTAGTCCCTCTGACCTGCACCTGGAGTATATCCCTCCATACGCATCTCATCAATGTACCTATCCAAGTTTTTTTTTAATGTTAAAAGTGAGCCCGCATTAACTACTTCATCTGGCAGCTCATTCCACACTCCCGCCACTCTGTGTGTGAATAAGCATTCCCTAATATTCCCTTTAAACTTTTCCCCCTTTACACTTAACCCATGTACCTATTTGAGTTGAACTCCATCTGCCACTTCTCAGCCCAGTTTTGCATCCCATCAATGTCCCACTGTAATCTCTGACAGCCCTCCACACTATCCATAACATCTCCAACATTTGTGTCATTAGCAAACTTTTTACTCCATCCCTCCGTTTCCCCATTCAAGTCATTTATAAAAGTCAAGAAGAGTAAGGGTCCCAGAACAGTTCCCCGACGCACTCCACTGGTGACCGACCTCCATGCAGAGTAAGACCCGTCTACAAACTCACTTTGCCTCTGTGAGCAAGCCAGTTCTAGATCCACAAACAGTTTCCCCTCTCATCCCACGCCGCCTTACTTTCTCAATAATCCTTGCATGGGGTAACTTATCAAATGACTTGTTGAAGTCGATATACACTGAATATACTGCTCTTCCTTCATCAATGCCTTTAGTCATATCCTCAAAAAATTCAATGAGGCTCGTAAGGCGCGACCTGTGCCTTCGCCATGACTATCCTAATCATATCATATCTCTGCAAATGTTCTTAAATCCTGCCTCTCAGCATCTTCTCGAACAGCTTACCAACCACTGAGGTAAGACTCACTGGTCTGTAACTTCCTGAGCTATCTCTACTCCCTTTGTTGAATAAAGGAACGACATCCTGCATGATAGCCTCATAATTCCCATTACTCCAATTAAACGCTTCTCGGACTTGTCTGTTCCTATCTCACTCCAATGCTATTGCAAAGGAAATAGAATTATGATAACTATCTCCAATTCTCCGGAACCTTTCCTGTCCCCATTGTTGATGCATAGATCATCGCCAGAGGCTCAGCAATCTCCTCCCTCGCCTCCCATAGTAGCCTGGGTAACATCCTATCGGTCCCAGGGACTTATCCAACTTGATGCTTTCCAAAAGCTCCAGCAGATCCTCTTTCTTAATATTTACATGCTCAAGCATTTCAGTCTGCTACTACTCATCATTACAATCACCAAGACCGTTTTCCATAGAGAATACTAAAGGTATTCATTCAGTACCTCTGCTGTTTCCTCCGATTCCATACACATTTTCCCACTGTCACACTTGATAGGTCCTATTCTTTCACGTCTTCTCTTCTTTCTCTTCACATACTTGTAGAATGCCTTGGTGTTTTTCTTAATCCTGCCCGCCAAGGCCTTCTCATGGTCACTTCTGGCTCTCCTAATTTCCTTCTTAAGCGCCTTCCTATTAGCCTTATAATCTTCGAGATCTCTAACATTACCTTGCTCTCTTAACTTTTTGTAAGCTTTCCTTTTCTTCTTGACTAGATTTATTACAGTCTTTGTACACCACGGTTACTGTACCCTACAAATAACTTCCCTGTCTCATTGGAACGTACCTCTGCAGAATTCCGGACAAATATCCTCAGAACATTTCCAACATTTCTTCCGTACCTTACCCTGAGAACATTCGCTTC
This sequence comes from Hemitrygon akajei, assembly GCF_048418815.1. NCBI lineage: Eukaryota > Metazoa > Chordata > Chondrichthyes > Myliobatiformes > Dasyatidae > Hemitrygon > Hemitrygon akajei. Next base: position 195,416,575 of record NC_133126.1, read on the forward strand.
CAGTTTAAGCTTCCAAGTTCCTGCATGATAGCCTCATAATTACCATTACTCCAATTAAACGCTTCTCTAACTTGTCTGTTCTTATCTCACTCCAATGCTATTGTAAAGGAGATAGAATTATGATAACTATCTCCAAAATCCTCTACCACTGAGAGATTTGACACCTGAGCAAGTTTATTTCTCAATACCAAATCAAGTGCAAAATCTCCTCTTGTAGGCGAATCTACATATTGTGTCAAGAGACTTTCCTGAACACACCTAATAAACTCTACCCCATCTAATTCCCTTGCTCTCGGGAGATGTCAATTGATATTTGAGAAATTAAAATCTCCCAGAACGAAAACTTTGTTATTATTACACCTTTCCAGGATATGTTTCCCTATCTGCTCCCCCATATCCCTGCTACTATTGGTGCCCTATAAAAAATACCCAGTAAAGTTATTGACCCCTTCCTGCTGCTAACCTCCACCTACAGAGACTCCGTAGACAATCTCTCCATGGCGTCCACCTTTTCAGCAGTCCTTTCACAATCTCTGATCAACAGTGCCCCGCCCCACCTCTTTTGCCTCCCTCCCTGTCCTTTCTGAAACATCTAAAACCCGACATTTGAAGTAACCATTCCTGTCCCTGAGCCAGTTTCTGTAATGACCACCACATCATATTTCCAAGTACTGATGCACACTCTAAGCTCATCCGCGTTGTTCACAACACTTCTTGCGTTAAAATAGACACATTTAAGCTTCCGGTCTGAGCGTGTCCCTTCTCTATCACATGCCTGTTCTTCGTCTCTCACCGTCTACTGGGTTACTCTAATTGTGAGCCAGCCTTCTCTTCCCCAGTCTCTTCATTTCGGTTCCCAGCCCCAACAATTCGAGTTTAAACACTCCCCAGTAGCCTTAGCAAACCTCCCCGCCAGGATATTCGTCCCCTTGGGATTCAAGTCCAACCCGTCCTTTTTGTACAGCTGACAGCTGCCTCAAAAGAGGTCCCGATGATCCAGAAATATGAATCCCTGCTCCCTGATTTAATCCCTCCGACACGGATTTATCCTCCACCTCATTCTATTCCTATTCTCACTGTCGCATGGCACAGGCAGTACTCACGAGATTACTACCTTTGCGGTCCTGCTTCTCAACTTCCTTCCTAAATCCCTTTAGTCCTTTTTCATGACCCCTTCCCTTTTCCTAACTATGCAGTTTTTTTTACCAATATGTACCACAAACTCTGGGTGTTCTCCGTCCCACTGTACAATATCTTGGGCGCGATCTGAAACATTCCTGACCCTAGCACCTGGGAGGCAAACTATCATCAGAGCTTCTTTGCTGCATCGGCAGAATCGCCTGTCTGACCCCTAACTCTGGAGTACCCTATCACTGCTGTCTCCATCTTCTTTTCCCTACCCTTCTGAGCCACAGGGCCAGAGGTACGGCTACTATTGCTTCCCCCAGGTAGGTTGTCCCCCCCAACAGTATTCAAACAGGAGTACTTATTGTCAAGGGAGACAGACACATGGGTACTCTCTGGTACTTGACTCTTCCACTTCCCCCTCATGATTGTGACCCGTTTGTCTGTCTCCCGTGGCCCCAGTGTGACCATCTGCACATAACTCCTTTCTATCACCTCCTCTTTCTCTCTGACCAGGCGAATGTATTCGAGCTGTGTCTCCAGTTCCCCAACTCGGTCCCTTAGGAGCTGCAGCAGGACACACCTGCTGCAGATATGGTCTTCCGGTTTATAACTGTTTGCATAAGTTAGCATTCTTAAATCAGAATCAGAATCGTGTTTATTATCATCGGTGTATGTCGGAGATAAAATTATTAACAACAGCAGCAGTACGATACAAAACACAATATAGAAGAAGATGAAAATCTATCAATCAATAAATTACTGTGCATATATATTGAATAGATTAGAAACCGTGCAGAAACAGAAATGTTATATATTTAAAAATGTGAGGTAGTGTTCCTGTGGTCAATGTCCATTTACGAATCGGATGGCAAAGGGGAAGAAGCTGTTCCTGAATCACCGAGTATGTGCTTTTAGGCCTATGTAACTCCTACCTGATGGTAACAGTGAGAAAGGCATATGCCCTCGGTTCTGTGGCTGCTTAATAATGGACGCTGTCTTTCTGATACTCCGCTCCTTGAAGATGTCTTGGGTACTTTGTAGGCTTGCACCCAAGATGGAACCGACTAAATTTGTGACCCTCTGCAGGTTCTTTCGATCCTGCGCAGTAGCGCACCCATGCCAGACAGTGATGCAGGCTATCCGAATGCTGTCCACGGTACATAGATACAGGTTTTAGAGCGATTTTTGTGGACATTCGACATATCTTCAAACTCCTAATGAAATGTAGTCGCTGTAATGCCTTCTTTGTAGATGCATCAATATTTTGGGACCAGGATAGGTCCTAAGAGATCTTGACAGCCAGGGAGTTGAAACTGTTCACTCTCTCCATTATGATTTCTCCATGAGGATTGGTATGTGCTCCTTCGTCTTACCCTTCTTGAAGCCCACAATCAGCTCCTTCGTCTTACCGACGTTGAGTGCAGGGCTGCTGCTGCGACACCATTCCACTAGTTGGTATATCTCCCTCCTGTACGCCCTCTCGACTTCATCTGAGATTCTACGAACAATGGTAACAACATCACAGAATTTGTCATTGGTATTTGAGCTATGCCTTGCTACAAAATCATGTGTATAAAGAGAGTAGAGCAGCGGGCTAAACACACTCACCTGAAGTGCACTAGTGACGATTGTCAGCAAGGAGGAGATATCACCAATCGGTACTGATTGTGGTCTACTGGTTGGGAAGTTGAGGATCTAATTGCAGAGGGAGGTGCAGAGGCCCTGGTTCTGTAACTGAACCATCAGGATTGTGGGAACGATTGTTCAAACTGCTGAGCTATCGTCGATGAACAGCATCCTGACATAGGTGTTTGTATTGTCCAACTGGTGTAAGACCGAGCGAGGAGTCATTGAGATTGCATCTGCCGTTGACCTATTGTGGCGATAGGCAAATTGCAGTGGGTCCAGGTCCATGTTCGGACAGGAATTCAGTCTAGTCATGACCAACCTGTCAATGCATTTCTTCACTGCAGCTGTGAGTGCTACTGGGTGATAGTTATAAAGGCAGCTCACATTTTTATTCTTGGGCACTGGTATAATTGTTGCCTTTTCGAAGCAAGTGTGAATTTCTGCCCGTTGCAGTTGGAGGTTGAAAATATCCTTGAATACGCCCGCCAGTTGGTTGGCACAAGTTTTCATAGCGTCACCGCGGGGGGGGGGGGGGTGTATCCGCATGTGTGAGGCTTCACCATCTTTAAAGCTAGCCTAAAATCGGCCCCTGAGAAAGTGAACACAGGTTCGCCGCCTACAGCAGGGATCTTTAGAGCTGTTGTTATATTTTCCCTTTGAAGGCAGACTTAGCAGTGGCATCTGACAGAGTAAGACTGGCTGCCATTCGTGCTGTTGCTGGGCTGTTTCGCTTTGTGTGAAGTTAACATGTTTTTTTATAATTGTATGCAATGACGAATCTGTTATTTTGCTGACAGGCAATTGCCGGGGTCAGTGAATCACACAGCAGTCAGACAAACCGGGATTTGGGTGAGTGAGTCGACCCAGACTCACAGATTAGATGGAACCAAAGTCGTACACGTCTTAGACGTACGAAGCCTGACAAGTTGGGTTTCTCTCTGCGGAGTGCAGTGGCTTTTCGTGAAGTGCTAGCGAGCCGCATTTCCAGACAGCTCAATAAAAAAAAACACAAAAAGAGGATTTATTGAAGGTGCATCTTCCCGCGTTGAATTCTTTCAACTATTGCCGATAGAATTGATTAAGCGGGTTTGTGTTTAACTCTGTTAAACTATCCGCCGACAAAGAGATGATCAGAATCATAATCAGAATCAGATGCATTATCACCGACATGTGAAGTGAAATTTGCTAACTTAGCCGCAACAGTTCAATGCAATACATAATCTAGTAGACAAAAACAAATAATAATAAAATAATAATAATAACAATAATAATAACACGTGCATACATACACAAGTAAATCAATTGCGTATATTGATTAGAGTTTTTAAAATTGCAAAAACAGAGCTACTGTACATTAAAAAAAGGAAGGTGGTATCCAAAGATTTAATGTCCATTTAGGAATCGAGAGGCACAGTGGAAGAAGCTATTCCTGAATTGCTGAGTGTGTCCTTCTACCTCCTAACTGATTGTAACGTGAGAAAAGAGAATGCACTGGGTGCTGGAGGTCCTTGATAATGGATGCTGCCTTTCTGAGACACCCCTCCCTGAAGAATTCCTAGGTACTTTGTAGACTAGTTCCCGAGATGGAGCTGACTAAATTTACAGTCCACAGCCTCTTTTGGTCCTGTGCAAGAGCCCCTCCATACCAGACACTGGTGCAGCCTGTCCAAATGTTCTACACGGTACAACTATTGAAGTTATTGTGTGTATTTGTTGACATGCTAAATCTCTTCAAACGCCTAATGAAGTATAGCCGTTGCCTTGCCTTCTTTATACCTACATGATATGTTGGGACCAGGTTAGATCCTTAGCTGCTCACTCTCTTCATTTCTGATCTCTGTATGAGGATTGCTATGCATTCCTTCGTTTTACACTTTCTAAAGTGCACAATCTTCTGTTTCGTGTTATTGACGTTGAGTGCCAATTTTTTGCTGGGGCACCACTCCACTAGTTGACATATTTCACTTCTTTATGCCCTGTCGTACACCACCTGAGATTCTGACACAAGGGGCTGTATCTTCAGCAAATGTATGGATGGTATTTGAGCTATTGCTAGTCACACAGAAATGTGTTTATAGAGAGTAGAGCAATTGGCTAAACTCACGCTCCTGAGATGCGCCAGTGTTGATCGTTAGCGAGGAGGATATGCTACCACCAATTCGCAGAGATTATGGTATTCTGGTTAGGCAGATTGTAGGGGGAGGTTCAGAGACTCAGGTTTAGTGAGAGATATTTCTGACGGTCGAGGAGATTTGTTTTGACAAAAGCTGGGAGAAGACAGAAGACAAGATAGTTGAGGATGCCACCCCTGTTGTACAAGCTTATCATCTTATTGCCTGAACACACGGTCCTCTTTGAGCAGCGTCAGGAGATTTGTAGAAGCTGCAAATTTTGAGCAACACTCACAAACGCTGGAGGAAATTAACGGACGAGTTAGCGTCTCTGGAGGGGAATATTCAGTTGATACTTTGACCTTAGACCCTTCATCATGACTGGAGAACGTGTTAATCTCCAGCTCTTCGACCACTTGAAATACTGCACCTTCCTTTCCAGTCCTAATGAAGTGTCTTGGACAGAAATATCCACTTTTCATTTCTCTACATAGATACAGCCTGAGCTGCTGACTTCGTTATCCGAATATGTGGGTTGCTACGTACAAGTTATCCGAGTAATTTAATAGTCAGCTGTCTGTTAATCGGGACATGGTTCATCACGATCTCTTGATGGAAGCGTATTTGGTATCTTATTCTGGTTACTGCTGAAATTAATAACAATTAAATACGCAGCCTAGTTCAGTTCTATGAATACCCTTTATGGACAGCAAAAATATATACGTTATCGTTTGAATATCTGGTGTGATATCTGATTGATCTGATGAAATCTGAAAATATTTATCATCCCATTTAAAATTCATCCCACAGTTTTGAGTTTGCAAATTTTCGACTGGCGCAGACGATGATTTTTGCCATTGAGGAAATAAATCAGAATAAGAATATCCTCCCGGGGATCTCACTTGGGTATCAGATACACGATGACTGCTCGTCCTCCGCGATCGCCTCGAACGCAGCGCTTGCTTTGATCAATGGAGAAGACGAATCAATTGAATACCCTGAATGCAGAGGTTCCTCCGACGTCGCTGCCATTATTGGCTGCGATATATCTACAAATTCCATCGTAACCGCAAGGACAATTGGATCATTCGGGATTCCGCTGGTAATGTGTCAAATATTCCAGTGCAATGTTACAATGGCGGTTCAGCCAGTTCATGAAGGGGAGGTTAACTTAGTTATTTTGTTAATTTTCGCGGTAATAGAACATAGAACACAGAAAATAGAACATTACAGAATAGAACAGGACTCTTCGGCTCAAGTTTCTAAATGTTAAACAAAACTAATATAATTGTCGGATTCATTGTCCGTTCATGATACTTTCGACCAACTGTCTAAGAGCCTATTTAACACATTTGTCATAGTTGTTTACAACGCAACCTCTGGCAGCACCTTCTTTGCCACCCAAACGTCTGTAAAAACAAAAAAGTACCTGACACGTCTCCTTTCCACTTGGGCTCTTTCCCCTTAAGTGTAAGCTATTTCGTCTTAAACATTCCTCTCTGAAAACCAGATATCGGAAGTATTCTCTGTCTATGCCTCTGATAAGCTACCACCAAGTATCCATTCCATGGAAACAACCGAAACCTGTCCAACCTCGTCTTGCAGTAGACGTCCTTTCATCCAGGCAGCATCCAGGAATACTGTCCTGCAATCCTTCCAATACCATCATATCGTTGCTATAATGGAGCGAACAGAATTGAGAACAACATTATAAATGATACCAGTAATTCCAGTTAATAATGTTATATATGTTGCATAATCTTCGTGTTATGTATAAAGATAAAAAAAAACTGATTCACAATCAAATGTTACGGTACAACACTCACAAATGTTTAAGAGCCGGACATATATATTAATCTATTTACCTCCTTCTCAACAGGTTAGTTACTTCTCCACTTGTTCCTGCCTCAGCGATAAGAAAGAATATCCCACGTTTTTTAGAACTATCCCCAGCGACCAGTACCAGTCCAAAATTCTCGCTGAGCTGGTGAAAAGTTTTGGCTGGACTTGGATTGGAACTATTAGAAGCAACACCGATTACGGTATTTTTGGAATGCAAGGATTTGTGGAACATGTTGAAAAGTTTGGAGTTTGCATTGCCTACTCTGAGTCATTTTATAGGACTGACCCGCTGGAGAAAATCAGCAAAATAGTCGAGGTGATTAAACAGGCATCCACCAAAGTTGTGGTGGCCTTTGTACACGTTGGTGATATGCGAATTTTATTGCAAGAAATTTGGCGCCAAAATGTCACCGGTATACAGTGGATTGGAAGTGAGGGTTGGGTGACAGAAGATCTTCTCCCGCCTAAAGAAAGAGGAATCTATCTCGCCGGGACAATTGGTCCAGCCAACCGCAGGACCGAGATAGCTGATCTCAGAGACTATCTTCAGAACGTCCATCCTTCCAACTTTCCTGGCAACATTCTGGTAACAGAATTTTGGGAGAATTTATTCACCTGCTCTTTTACGACACACAACCGCACCAATATTACAAATCAATATCGACAATGCACAGGAGAAGAGCAGATGGAAGGGATAGAAAATGCTTACCTTCCGGCGATAATGGACGGGAGTTCATACCACGTGTATAAAGCGGTCTATTCCATAGCGCACGCACTGCATGATCTGTTGACCTGTGCGGAAGGTGACGGTCCCTTTACTAATAATACATGCGCGCATATCGCAAATTTTGAGCCGTGGCAGGTAGGCATTCTTTTATTTTGTTACCGAAGCTTTTCATTAACAACTTGGATAGGTATGATTGCAGCTTGAAGCATATATTTTTTTCGATTTTCAAATGCGAGGAATTAAGCACTAGCGACCAAATTTAAGCAACAAATTGTATTTGGGGTGACCAATCACTTTTTTTCAGAAAAATAAACTCCTCAATTTTATAAGACGTTATTACATGTTGTATAGAACAGCAAAGACAGAGTTTGGTGTTGGTGTGGAGATCCGTCTCGAAGAAATGATGAGCAAGACCCTCGTCCTTTCCTGACAGGCAACTCACCACTGGGCAAACTGTAGCACCAGTTTGTCCGTTCTCCTATCAGGGTCGCGTGAAGCCATGGTAGCGTATGGTGTACGATCGTATGAGCAGTTGGTGCATATCTCAAGTCTTGGTTATGAGACCACTGACACCACGCAGACGATCTCTGAAGATAACTGATATTGGCTGGAGCCACTGCTCAGAAGAAGACAATGGCAAACGATTTCTGTCGAAATAAACTGCCAAGAATAGTCATGGTCGTGGAACTACCATGATCGTTCCCATTATCCCACACGGCACATAACGAAAAAATGTATAGAGATGCAATCTCCTTCAATGGCAGCGTGTTGGCGATTGGATCATTTGCGGAGGTTGTAGGTAGAAAGAAGAATGCTGGCAAGGACGTTCTCGGAGTGTCCTGATTTCCATATAGTAGATGCTTGTGGATTTTATTCGACTTTATGAGCTGGTATTGAAGGGGCACCAATTAACAGCGTATCCATCCAACAAACATGCTCTCTTTCGTTTCCGTAGCGCACCGTAGGCCTAAATGATGAGTTCGAGACTCTACCCTGGATCGCTCACATCTATTCAGTTAGTTGTAATAATAGGATGGCCATTTGTTACAAGCATTATCCTCAAAAATATTCATCATTTAGGAACAGAGAGAATATGTATTCACTGACAAGTTCCTTTATTGTCTCAATGACCACGCACGCCAATTTACAAACTGAGTGCCCAACCACTATGTTTCACTGACCGGCCAAGAGCAGACAAAAGATATAAATGTAATACCCGGCGTAAAGAGCTGACACTGGCCAGGATTTCGTCTTGATGCCTGTGTAATCTCCAAGTTTTAAATTTGACCTCATCCTCTTCTGCGATTGCCTGTCTCCACCAATCTTTCCGTATTCCAGACATCTTCCATTTTCATACTTTTCTTATGAGATACTGACTATGATGTTTCAAACTTGTGGGATCAACTGACCTGTTTTAACTTCTCATTGGGAATGGCCATAGAATTTAAGCAGTTTTGCTTTATTTCTTTTCATTTAGTCTGATGGCAAGGAGATTTATTTTGTTCTGTCCATTCAGACTGGTTCATACTAGTCTGACCAGGATAGCCAAACATCAGGACCATATGATCAGTTCAGAGACTGGCCTATCATAAAATAAACAGTTTCTTACCTGAGAATGACCTCACGATTTGCAGGCATAATCTCTTTGAGTCCATATTAAATTACTCTGATTATGTTGCACCGGAGCAACAACCAGACCAATCTGTTGACAAAATTGCGGCTCCAATTGCAGTCCGATAAAATGGCCGCCTCCATTGCTGCAACCACATATCAAGAACAAAGGTATTTGATTTTTTTTGTTTCCACCGCCCTTGCATCATTCCTGTTCACAGATTTCCTGCAGATTATAGCTCTTTCTATCCAACACATGCAACTCTATCACTCCGCTAGTCTCCCACACTACAAGAAATAAGAACTGAGGACCCGTCTCCAATACCAGAATGCCAGAGAATCTCAGCAGTTCAGGCAACATCGGTCCAGGAAACCGGATAGTAGATCCATTTACTTCAGATATTTACTCCTCAAGATGGACCTTGAGAGAAAGCTTCTTATATACGTATATGTATGTGGTTATTATTCTCAATATATTACAGTTATTTAGCGAAAGAGGATAAAAAACTTAGAAGATTACACAATAGATGAGACACTTCGGACCATATAGTGCATGCTCCGTTAATCCATTATTCTGCCTTGTCCAATCGAAGCGAACCTGCATCATTACCGTCCTTATGTCTCCCTTCCATGTACATTTCCATTTGTTTCTTAAATATTCCAAATAAATTCGCACACCCTTGACTTTAATACTCGTTCCGTTCTCCGAATGAAGTAGGACCTCAGCAGGTTACATTTCATTATTTTACCTTTTACTTTATCTCTAGTTTTAGTCTCAAACAGCCTCACTGCGAAAAACAGTGTTGCATTTACCCGATATCAGGTGTTCCCAACCTGGGGTCAAAGAACCACTCAATTAATGATAGTTGTCTATGGCATATAAAATGTCCTGGAACCGCTGATCTATATGTAGCCTAATAAAAGAAGGAGCTAGATAGGTATCCTATGGATAGGGGAATCTAGGGATATGGGGACAAGGCAGGAACCGGGTATTGATAGTAAATGATCAGCCATGATCTCAGAATGGCGGTGCCGGCTCGAAGGGCCGAATAGTCCACTTCTGCACCTATTGTCTATTGTCTAAAATAACATACCTCCATTAGCTACCCTTTTATGCTGCGACACGTCAGGGTTGAAGTCCTCATGCATTCAGCCTCTTCCTACAACTCAGGTTATTCCAGGCAACAATCTTGCACATTATCCTTCTCCTCTTTTAATGTTATTAATATCTTGCCAATCGGTATGCAACCGTAACCGTATGGAATACTCTAGTTTTGTCTTTGGCAACGGCTAATACAATTGAAAGTAGCATGAAACTCATTCTCGGTAATTTGATTTATGTAAGCCAGGATTTAAACTGAAAATGAACATTTGTATTTATGTTCATCGAATACAAGCCACGAATGCATATAACTCTCAGTTGCTTCCGTAGTTGCTGCATTATCTCCGCACCGTGAACTTCACAGTGAAAACTGGAGAAACCGTACATTTTGATGAAAATGGTGACCCAGTGCCAAGATACGAATTTGTGAATTTACAAAGGAACTTTAAGGGGAGCATTGACATTGTAAACATTGGATATTATGATGGTTCGGCTCCGCAAGGGCGCGAGGTAACGATGAATATCGGGGATATCGAGTGGAGCACGACTGCAAATACGGTATGAACCTTCATTTGGCATTGGATTTCTTTGGTATGTCGGTTAGATTGTAAATACAGGCGTTTACTGCAGATAATGGTCCAGCAATGCAAAGCTAAATGCAATTTCTATAGACTGGGCCTATTTATTTAATAGCTTAGAAGATCAGAGATGACCTTCTTGAAAAAAGTTAAGTTCCTAAAGCAGATGTTGATATCACTTGAGCAATTGGAGAATGGTCTACCAGGGTAAAATGTCACAAGGGGAGACGTTCAACACCTCAGTCAATGCTGAAACATAAAACATGGAACATTGCATAGTACAGCACATTACAGGCCCTTCGGCCCACAATGTTGTGCCGACCGCCAAACCTTGCCTCTCATATAACCCCCACCTTAAATTCCTCCATATACCTGTCTAGTAGTCTCTTAAACTTCACTACTGTATCTGCCTCCACCAGTGACTCAATCAGTGCATTCCACGCACCAACCACTCTCTGAGTAAAAAACCTTCTTCTAATATCCCCCTTGAACTTCCCTCCCCTTAGCTTAAAGCCATGTCCAATTGAATAGAGCAGTGGTGCCCAGGGGACGAGACGCTGGCTGTCCACTTTAACTATTCCTCTTAATATCTTGCACACCTCTATCATGTCTCCTCTCATCCTCCTTCTCTCCAAAGAGTAAAGACCTAGCTCGCTTAATCTCTGATCATAATCCATACCTCTAAACCAGGCAGCATCCTGGTTAACCTCCCTGTACACTTTCCAATGCTTCCACATCCTTCCTATAGTGAGGCGACTAGAATTGGACACAGTACTCCAAGTGTGGCCTAACCAGAGTTTTATAGAGCTGCATCATTACATCGCGACTCTTAAACTCTAACCCTCGACTTATGCAACATAACACCCCATAAGGTTTCTTAACTACCCTATTTACCTGTGAGGCAACTTTGAGGGATCTGTGGACATGTACCCCCAGATCCCTCTGTTCCTCCACACGACCAAGTATCCTGCCATTTACTTTGTTCTCTGCTTTGGAGTTTGTCCTTCCAAAGTGTACTACCTCACACTTCTCCGTGTTGAACTCCATCTGCTACTTCTCAGCCCACTTCTGCATCCTATCAATGTCTCTCTGCAATCTTTGACAATCCTCTACACCACCTACAACACCACCAATCGTTGTGTTGTCTGCAAACATGCCAACCCAACCCTTTTACCCCCACATCCAGGTCGTTATTAAAAATCACGAATGTAGATGTCCCCGAACAGATCCATGAGGGACACCACTAGTCACAACACTCCAGTTTGAAAGTACTCCCTGCAGAACGACCCTCTGCCTTCTGCAGGCAAGCCAATTCTGAATCCAGCTGGTTAAACTTCCCTGGATCCCATGCCTTCTGACTTTCTTAATAAGCCTACTGTGTGGAACCTTGTCAAATGCCTTACTAAAATACATGTAGATCACACCCACTGCACTACCCTCGTCTATATCCCTGGTCACCTCCTCAAAGAACTCCATCAGGCCTGTTAGACATGATCTGCCCTTCACAAAGCCATACTGACTGTCCTTGATCAGACCATGATTCTCTAAATGCCCATAGATCCTATCTCTAAGAATCTTTTCTAACAGCTTTCCCACGACAGACGTAAGACTCACTGGTCTATCATTACCCGGACTATCCCTACTACCTCTTATGAGCAAGGGGACAACATTCGCCTCCCTCCAATCCTCCGGTACCATTCCCGTGGACAACGAAGACATAATGATCCTAGCCAGAGGCTCAGCAATCTCTTCCCTCGCCTAGTGGAGCAGCCTGGGGAATATTCCTTCAGGCCTAATTCATTTTAACAACTCCAACACCTCCTCTCCCTTAATATCAGCATGCTCCAGAACATCAGCCTCACTCATATTGTCCTGACTGTCATCAAGAACCCTCTCACTGGTGAATACCGAAGGGAAGTATTCATTTGCCTTATAGCCTCATAATTTTCCCTTCCCCAATTAAAAATTTTCCTGTCCTCTCTGATTCTATCCTTTTCCATGATAATGCTAAAGGCCCGGTAGCGGTGATCACTGTCCCCCAGATGCTCACCCACTGAGAGCTCTGTGACCGGACTCGGTTCATTACCTAATACTAGATCTGTATGGCATTCCCCCTAGTCGGCATGTCAACATATTGTGACCGAAATCCGTCCTGGACACACTTATCAAACTCTGTCCCATCTAAACCCTTGGAACTAATCAGGTGCCAATCAATATTAGGGAAGTTAACGTCACCCATGATAACAACCCTGTTATTTTTGCACCTTTCCAAAATCTGCCTCTCAGTAGGCTATTCGGTATCTCTGCTGCTACCAGGAGGCCTGCAGAAGACCCCCAATAGAGTAACTGCTCCCTTCCTGTTCCTGACTTCCATCCATACTGACTCAAAAGAGGATCCTGCTACATTACTCACACTTTCTGTGGTTGTAATAGTATCCCTGACCAGTAATACCTCCCCTCCTCCCCTTTCCCCCCATCTATCCCTTTTAATGCACTGAAATCCTGGAATATTGAGAATTCATTCCTGCCCTGGTGCCAGGCAAGTCTCTGTAATGGCCACTATATCATAATTCCATGCATGTTTCCAAGCTCTCAGTTCTTCACCTTTGTTCCTGATACTTCTTGGACTGAAGTACACACACTTTAGCCCTTCTACCTTACTACCTTTACACCCTTTATTCTGCTTCCCTTTCCTCAAAGCATCTCCATCTGTTAGATCTGGCTTTACTCCATGCACTTCTTTCACTGCTCTACCACTCCGGGTTCCATCCCCCTTGCAAATTAGTTTAAACCCTCCCGAACCATGCTAGCAAACCTACCTGCAAGGATATTTCTCCCCCTCGAGTTCAGGTGGAACCCATCCTATCTGTAAATGTCCCACCATCCCCAGAAAAGATCCCAATGATCCAAACATCTGAAACCCTACCCCCTGCACCAACTCCTCAGCCACGCATTCAACTGCCATCTCCTCCAATTCTTACCATCACTATCACGTAGCACTGGCAGCAATCCTGAGAACGCCACACTTGAAGTCTTGTTCTTCAGCCTTCTGCCTAGTTACCGAAACTCACACTTCAGGACCTCATCCCTCTTCCTGTCTATGCCGTTTGTACCAACATGTATCACGACTTCTGGTTGCTTTCCCTCTCGTACCAGGATGTCATGCACCCGGTCAGAGACATCCCGGACTCTGGCATCCGGGAGTCAACCAACCATACGGTTGTCCTTCTCACGTCCATAAAATTTACTGTCTGCTCCCCTGACTATAGAGTGTCCAATGACGACAGCTCTACTCTTCTCTGTCCCACCCTTCTGCACCACAGGGTCAGACTCAGCTGCAGAGGCTCTGCCACCATGGCTCACACCTGGTCGGTCGTCCACGCCAAAAGTATCCAGGACGGTAAACTTGTTATTCAGGGGAATGGCTACGGGGTGCTCTGCACCCCTTGTCTATTCACCTTCGCTTTCCCCCTGCGGACTGTCACCCAACGATCTGCACCCGGCAGCGTAGGTGTGACTACCTCCCTGTAACTCTCATCTATGACTGCCTCATTATCCCTTATGAGTCGAAGGTCATCCAGCTGCTGCTCCAGATTCCTCACACGGTCTTCCATATCGCCCAGTCGCATGCACTTCTGGCAGATGTGACTCTGCGGGAGAGGCGAGTTCCCCCAAGACTGCCACATCTCGCAGGAAAGGCACATCACCGTCTCAGGAGGCATTGTAAAGACTAACTGGGAACAAGCTCGTCCTCCGCCTCTTCTCATCGAAGCCTCTGGAGTCAAAGCCTCAGAGCTCCACTCCTTCACTGGCCCACTTACTCACTGGCCGTTTTCCACAGAAACGTCATCTCTCAGATGTTGTTCAATCTATGGAATTCTCTACCACCGAGGACGGTGGAGGCAATGTCCTTGGAGATGTCAAGATTTGAGTCATAGATATTCGAAAGTTATTCTGGGTGAACATGAACTGGCACAGAATAGCATGTCAGGGCATCGTTCATGAGTAATGACCAGACTGAATGGTCGGGTAAGCTCAGAGCACCGAGTGGTGGACTATTATTTCAGAAGTAGTATGTTTGCGTGTCTCTGCTTTCTTATTCTGTTCTTAGAACAAGACTTACTAACCTTCTAGACAACTTAACGACAACTTAGCTTTGCAATTCAACTATATACTTGCATTGAATGAGAACATTCTTTACGCTCTCCTCTACTAAATGGTCGCAGTACCATGGCAATGCACTGCGACCAATTACCGCTCTTTATTCCCTTACTTAAAGTGAACATTTCTTGATTTCTAAATATAGTATTTATTATCTCTGCTGAGGCATGACAACCTTGTTTCTCCATTCTTAAAGTAGTGGTCTTAACAACACGGTGGCCAGGTGAATTTCATTCAATGTACACTGGATGTTCAGTTATTTTGTCCAAAACAAGCTCAATTTAACAGATTTTGTTCAGCTGCCCAACATGTTTAACGGGTTTCATAGCACATTGAATGGATACTCTCACAATGTTTTATGTTACTTCAGATCCCACGAGCAATTTGCTCAGAACTCTGTCTTCCTGGAACAAGAAAAGTAAGCCGGAAAGGGCAGCCGATATGTTGTTTTGACTGTGCAGAGTGCGCTGATGGTGAGATCAGCAACGTCACTGGTAAGTGCTGTAATGCTCCGTAATGACTCTCAATTCGGGAGTTCTATGTTCAAACTCATTTTGTATTAATGTTTTTTTTAACCCCTTTCTCCAGATTCCACTGATTGCATAAAGTGTCCCTCAGAATACTGGTCCAATCATGGAAAAACACAATGTGTTCGCAAGAAAGTTGAGTTTCTTTCTTTTCATGAAGTTATAGGGTTTGTATTAATGATACTTGCTCTTGTGGGAGTGTGTTTTACATTGGCCACTGCTGCGATTTTCTACCAGTATCGAGAAACTCCCATGGTCAAAGCGAACAACTCCGAGCTCAGCTTCCTGCTACTCTTCGCCCTCCTGTTTTGCTTCATTTGCTCGCTCGCGTTCATTGGTAAACCATCGGGCTGGTCCTGCATGTTGCGCCGCACGGCTTTTGGAGTTGTTTTTGTTCTCTGCATTTCCTGCATCTTGGGCAAAACTATCCTTGTCGTAGTTGCCTTTAAAGCAACACTGCCCAACAACAGCGTGATGAGCTGGTTTGGACCGGCACAGCAACGACTGGGCGTTATTGTTCTTACCTTTTTGCAAAGTTTAGTTTGCGTTGTTTGGCTGAGCGTGTCACCTCCCTACCCCTTGAAAAACATGAGCTATTATCGAGACATCATCATTCTAGAATGTGACGTGGGCTCTTTGACCGCCTTTTATTTAGTATCGGCCTATATTGCTCTGTTGTCTATTGTGTGCTTAGTGCTTGCTTTCCTTGCCCGGAAACTTCCCGACAGCTTCAACGATGCCAAGTACATCACTTTCAGCATGCTGATCTTCTGCGCTGTTTGGATTACATTTATTCCAGCATATGTGAGCTCTCCAGGGAAGTACACTGTGGCTGTAGAAGTGTTCGCTATTTGGGCATCAAGTTTCGGCCTACTCGTCTGCATTTTTGCACCGAAATGTTACATTATTTTACTGAAACCGGAGAGTAATACGAAGAAGCATATGATGGCGAAAGGGTCTTCAATGTAACGTCTTGAATGCCTTTGTATCATTGTCGTATCCGTCTGTTTAATCCTCGCTCATTAAACGTAGTTTCTTCTTTTCATTTTAATTTATAAAGATCTTTTATTATTGCTGGTTGTTAATAATCCGGCAACGCGTTTTAAAAATCATCGTGAGAGATGAAATCAAGTGTCGGAATGTCATTTACCATCTGTTGGATATCATTTCCGTTTGATTATGTGAACGTTTGAAAAAAAATGGGATCGAGAAACACACGTGATGTCCGACTTAAATTAATAGAAACTCCTGATTCCGTTTTACTCGTCGAAACTTCTTGTACGCCGGTAATGACGTCGAATTTCCACAAACTACACCCTACTTGTCAGTTAGTTAGGAACGATTGGAAATATTTAAATTGATTCGTTCTTATTATATTTCAATTTTCAAGACATTGTAGACATTTGAAATGGTGGTGGTGGTGGGGGGTGTGTGTGAATCTTAGTAGGGTGCTGTTGCTAAAGGTTATAAATGCTTATCGTTTCAACATCAAATATATTGCAGAAATTAGATAAAAACTTTTACTTTTCACAAATGTGAGAACATCTCAATTAACGTCATGTAAGTACTTGATATACTGCTGTGGTTGGCATTACTCTGAAAACTGACTCTCTACACCAGGGGTGTCAAACTCATTTTAGGTCACGGGCCGGATTGGGCAAAATGCAGCTTCATGCGGGCCGGATCAGTCGGGCGCGTGCGAACGCAGCTTTCGTTGCCTCCGTTTTTTCAGCCTGTTCTCATGTGCCTCAGTCTCTGCTATAACTACAAAGTGTTTCACTTCACAAATTCCGTTTCTTATGAAGAAGACTGCTTAGAAAGCATTATTTTTATTATTGGTATTAACTTACAATCATAGGCTTCATATCGCCGGGCCATTAATAATTAAAATTATAGATCTATCTAAAATGATCTCGCGGGCCGGATATAATTGTACGCCGGGCCGGATATGGCCCGCGGGCCTTGAGTTTGACACCTATGCTCTACACCAATTTACACCACCCAACTAGTAATCGCACGTAAGTCCAGAAGAGCAAAGATGTAACAGAATTAGGCCAATTGGACCATCGCACGATATTCGCCACTTGCCACAGCTGATCCAATTTTGCTCTCAATCCTAATCTCCTCTCTTCACCCTGTATCATAAGGCTAGAAGTCCATAAGACGTAGGAGCAGATTTAGGCCACTCGGCCATCGAGTCTGCTCCGCCATTTAATCATGGCTGATATTTTTTTCTCATTCTCTGCCCCACTTGACAGCTTTCTCCCCATAACTTTCATTGTCGTGTCCAATCAAGAATATATCATCCTCTGCCTTAAATATCCCCAACGACCTGGTCGCTACAGCTCTATGTGGGGGCAATAAACTCTACAAATTCACCACCCTCTGGCTACAGAAATTTCTCTGCACATTTCTTTTATATGCACATTCCTCCATCCTGAGATTTTGCCCGCTTGTCCTTTACTTTCATACCACGGGAAACATCTTTTTTCACGTCTACTCTATTCAGGACTTTCAACATACGAAATGTTTCACTGAGATCCAATCTCATCCTTGTATATTCCAAGCAGTACAGAAACGGAGTTATCAAAGGCACCTCGTATGATAAGACTTACATTCCCTGAATCATACTTGTGAACCTGCTCTGAACCCTCTCCAGGAGAGTATATCTTTGCTTAGATGAAGAGCCCAAAAGTGTTCACAGTACTGAAGGCGAAGTCCCATCGGTGCCTTATAAAGCGTCAGTGTCACATTCATGCTTTTAAATTTAGGCGATTTGAAGTGAATGGTAAGATTGCATTTGCCTTCCTCACCACCAAATCTACCTGTAAGTTAATCTTTACGGTGTTCTGCACAAGGACTCCTAAGACCCTTTGCATCGTTGATTTCTGGCTTTTTTCCCCGTTCAGAAAATAGTCTGCGCATTTACTTCAGCTAAGAAAACGCATTTTCCAACATTGCATTTAATTTGCCAATATCTTGCCCATTATCCTAATCTATCGAAGTCCTTCTGCAACCCTCCTGTATCCTCAACACTACCTGCCCAATCTTTATATCATCTGCAAATTTACCAAAAAGCCATCTATGTATTCCATCATCTAAATTATTGATAGCATAAAAAGAAGCGGTCCGGTCACCGACCCCTGTGGAGCACCATTAGTTACTGGCAGCCAACCAGAAAGCAGCCCTTTAATTCCCTCTCACTGACTCCTACCGATCAGCCAATGCTCTAACCATGATAGAAACATTGAAATCGAAAGCACACGCTGTGCTGAACATGTACTTACTTCAGAAATTAACTCATGTTACACATAGATCTCTATTTTTCTAAGAGTCATGTTCCTATCCAAGAGTCTCTTAATAGGCCCTATTGTATCCACCTGCACCACTGTCACCGGCAACCCATTGTACGCACTCACCACTCTCAGTATAAAGAAACTTACCCCTGACATCTCCTCGGTACCTACTTCCAAGCAATCTAAAAATGTGTCCTGTTAACCATTTTAGCTCTCAGAAAAAGCCTCTGACTATTCACACGATCTATGCCTCTCTCAGCTTATACCTCTCTATCAGGTCGCCCCTCATCCTTCGTTGCTCCATGGAGAAAGCGCCAATTCGCTCAACCTACTCTCATAAGGCATACCTCACAATCCAGGCAACATCCTTGCAAATCTCTTTTGGGCCCTTTCTCTAGTTTCCACATCATTCGTGTAGTGAGGTGACCAGAACTGAGCACAGTTTTCCAGGTGAGGTCCGACCATGTTCCTGTATAGCTGTAACATTACCTCTCATTAACACTATCCACAACACCATCAACCATTACATTATCAGTAACTTTATCAACCCAACCCTCTTGTTCTTTCACCCAGGTCACGTGTAATAATAACGAAGAGAAGGGGTCCCAGAACAGATCCCTGTGGCAAACCACTTGTCACCGACCTCCAGGCAGAAGATGACCCATCTGCAGCCACTCTTTGCCTTCTGTGTGCCAGCCAAATCTGGATCCAAAAAGCAATGTCCCCTTGGATTCCTATGCCTCCTTACTTTCTCCATAGGCCTTACATGGTATACCTGATCAAATGCCTTGCTGAAACCCATATAAACTACATCTTCTGTCCTACCTTCAACAATGTGTTTAGTCGCATCTTCAAAAAAATCAGTCACGCTCGTAAGGCAGGACCTGTCTTTCACAAAGCCATGCTGATTATGACTAATCGCATTATGCCTCGCCAAATGTTCTGGGATCCTGGCTCTGAGGATCTTCTCCATCAACTAACCAACATCTGAAGTAAGACTTATTGGTCTATAACTTCCTGGGCTATTTCCACTCCCTTTCCTGAATGGGGAACAACATCTGTAACACTCTAATCTTCCGTAACCTGTTCCACCTCCATTGATGATGCAAAGATCATTGCTAGAGGCGCAGTAATCTCCTCCCTCGCACCCATCAGTAGCGTGGGGTATATCTCCTCCGGTCCGGATGAGTTGTCCAATTTGATGCTTTCCAAAAGCTCCAACACATTCTTTTCAGTCTGGTCTAAGTCATCCCTACAATCGGCAAGGTCCTTTTCCGTAGTGAATACTGAAACTATTCATTCAGGACCTCCGCTTCCTACTCCAGTTCCATACACAGTTTTCCACCGTCACAATTCATTGGGTGGTAAACTGGATTAGAGGCTGGTAAATTGGATTAGTATGTATGTAGATGACACTAAGATAGGTGGCGTTGTGGATACTGAAGTAGGTTTTCAAAGCTTGCAGAGAGATTTAGGCCAGTTAGAGGAGTGGGCTGAAAGATGGCAGATGGAGTTTAATGCTGATAAGTGTGAGGTGCTACATTTTGGTAGGAATAATCAAAATAGGACATATGTGGTAAATGTTAGGGCATTGAGGAATGCAGTAGAACAGAGTGATCTAGGAATAATGGTGTATAGTTCTCTGAAGGTGGAATCTCATGTGAATAGGGTGGTGAAGAAAGCTTTTGGCATGTAGGTCTTTATAAATCAGAGCATTGAGTATAGGAGTTGGGATGTAATGTTAAAATTGTACAAGGCATTGGGGAGGTCAACAAAATAACGACAGTACAGAGGAGATTTAGTAGAATGATACCTGGGTTTCAGCACCTAACTTACAGAGAAAGGTTGAACAAGTTAGGACTTTACTCTTTGGAGCGTAGAATGTTGAGAGGGACTTGATAGAGGTATTTAAAGTTATAAGGGGGATAGATAGAGTTGACGTGGATAGATTTTTCCATTGGGAGTAGGGGAGATTCAAACAAGAGGACATGAGTTGAGAGTTAAGCGGCAAAAGTTTAGGGGTAACCCGAGGGGTATCTTCTTTACTCAGAGAGTAGTAGTTGTGTAAACGAGCTTCCAGTAGAAGTGGTAGAGGCAGTTTCGATGTTGTCATTAAAAAAAACGGATAGGGATATGGACAGGAAAGGAATGGAGGGTTATGGGCTGAGTGCAGGTCGGTGGGACTAGATGAAAGTAAGTGTTCGGCACGGACTAGAAGGGCCGAGATGGCCTGTTTCTGTGCTGTAATTGTTTGATACATCCTAGAAACTTTCTCTGTAATACCATGGGATCGTAGCCTGAGAATCAGCCTCATCTGTAGCACTTTGTCAAAAGCCTTCGGAAAATCCAATACACAGCATGAAGCGATGCTCTTTAGTCGATTCCACAATTAATTCCATCAGATTTGGCAGACCTTACCTTCCTTTGTGGAAAACGTGCTTTCTACGACTTATTTTATCATGTTCCTCCAAGAACCCTGAGATTAGAATTAATAATCATAGAAACATAGAACCGTAGAACATTATAGCACAGAAACAGGCCCATTGGACTTTCTTGGCTGTGCAGAACCATTTTTCTGCTCTATCCCACTGACCTGCACCTGGAGCATATCCCTCCAAACCCCTCTCATCCATGTACCTGCCCAAGTTTTCCTTAAAATTTAGAAGTGAGCCCGCATTTACTACTTCATCTGGCACTACACAAAATTATTATATCATGATTTGCTGTCGATTTGAAAGATCTATTCAATGTGTAATAGCGACTTCTACTGAAAGGAGTGCTGACGAAGTGTCGGTTTACAAGAGGAAAACTCACCTTTTGCAGCTTGTAGCACACACAAAATGCTGGTGGAACACAGCAGGCCAGGTAGCATATATAACGAGAAGCACTGTCGATGTTTCGGGCCGAGACCCTTCGTCAGGACTAACTGGAGTCAATCACAGATAAATTCCTATCCTCCACTAAAAACACCTACGTGCAAAACTAACATAAGACAGCATCATATGGATGACCCCACCAACAAGGGCATGTTCTCTTCTCTTTTCTGACATACGTTAGAGGTTCATTCATCCTCACCAGATTCACCCACATTCACCAATATAAATAGCAGAGGCTCTGATTGAAATATTTCAAATGTCATTAGAAATGGGGATGGTGCCCGAGGATTGCCGTATTGCTCATGTGGTTCCATTGTTTAAGAAGGGTTCTAAGAGTAAACCTAGCAATTATAGGCCTGTCAGTTTGACGTCAGTGGTTGGTAAATTAATGAAAAGTATTCTTAGAGATAGTATATATAATTATCTGGATAGACAGGGTCTTATTAGGAATAGTCAGCATGGATTTGTGCGTGGAAGGTCATGTTTGACAAATCTTATTGTATTTTTTGAAGAGCTTACTAGGAAAGTTGACGAGGGTAAAGCAGTGGATGTTGTCGATATGGCCTTCACTAAGGCCTTTGACAAGGTTCTTCACGGAAGGTTAGTTAGGAAGTTTCAATCGTTAGGTATTAATATTGAAGTAGTAAAATGAATTCAACGTGGCTAAATGGGAGATGCCAGAAGGTAGTGGTGGATAACTGTTTGTCAGGTTGGAGGCCGGTGACTAGTGGTGTTCCTCAGGGATCTGTATTAGGTC
This sequence comes from Hemitrygon akajei, assembly GCF_048418815.1. NCBI lineage: Eukaryota > Metazoa > Chordata > Chondrichthyes > Myliobatiformes > Dasyatidae > Hemitrygon > Hemitrygon akajei. The sequence goes on from NC_133126.1 coordinate 195,438,920, forward strand.
CAATGTTGTTTGTCATATACATTAATGATTTGGATGATGGGGTGGTAAATTGGATTAGTAAGTATGCAGATGATACTAAGGTAGGTGGCGTTGTGGATAATGAAGTAGGTTTTCAAAGCTTGCAGAGAGATTTAGACCAGTTAGAGGAGTGGGCTGAACGATGGCAGATGGAGTTTAATGCTGATAAGTGTGAAGTGCTACATTTTGGTAGGAATAATCCAAATAGGACATACATGCTAAATGGTAGGGCATTGAGGAATGCAGTAGAACAGAGTGATATAGGGATAATTGTGCATAGTTCCCTGAAGGTGGAACCTCATGTGGAGAGGGTGGTGAAGAAAGCTTTTGGCATGCTGGACTTTATGAAGCAGAGCATTGATTATAGGAGTTAGGATGTAATGTTAAAATTGTACAAGGCATTGTTAAGGACGAATTTGGAGTATTGTATACAGTTCTGGTAACGGAATTATATAAAAAATATCAACAAAATAGAGAGAGTACAGTGAAGATTTACGAGAATGTTAACTGGGTTTCAGCACCTAAGTTACAGGGGAAGGCTGAACAAGTTAGCTCTTTATTCTTTGGAGCGTAGAAGGTTGAGGGGGGACTTGATAGAGGTATTTAAAATAATAAGAGGGATAGATCGAGTTGACGTGAATAGGCTTTTTCCATTGAGAGTAGGGTAGATTCAAACAAGAGGACATGATTTGAGAGTTAGGGGGCAAACGTTTAAGGGTAACATGAGGGGGAATTTCTTTACTCAGAGAGTGGTAGCTGTGTGGAATGAGCTTCCAGTAGAAGTGATAGAGGCAGGTTCGGTATTCCCATTTAAAGTAAAATTGGATAGTTATATGGACAGGAAAGGAATGGAGGGTTATGCGCTGAGTGCGGGTCAGTGGGACTACGTGAGTGTAAGCGTCGGCACGGACTAGAAGGGCCGAGATGGCCTGTTTCCGTGTTGTAATTGTTAATTGTTATATGATCCCACAACGATTAGGCGTGTGAACCACCGCGGCTAACCTCATGCATCACTACTGTAAACTTATTCTACTTCCTACACGTTTTCGATATTTTTTTATAATATCCTGGTTCATGCTTCTACTGTTACCCTTTCAGCCGCAGATCCATTGACGTTAATAAGGTTTAGTCTATCTCCATTCCTCCTGTAATTGACAACCATCTCCTTTATTTTTGCGACTTTGACTGAGGGATTGTTTTCTTGACACCACTGCACCACTGTGTGAGAGAGATGACCTCTTCCCTGTAGGCCACCTCTTATTATTTGAGATGGACTTCCTGTTGAAGTAGGTGACACCATCCGTGAACACGAGGACATCTTCATCACGGAAGGCATACAGTCGACATCACTGATGCAGCCCTGCAGCATGGAGACAGATTGATCGGGCCAACAGTGGACCGTTTTATCTACGACCACCTTTTGTTTCAGCTTCTGCCTGTACTTTGTTGAATGAAGGAAAGAATAGTGTTAAGATTTTCCAGAGGCTGTGCGAATGAGATCTTTGTAAGCAGTGCAGAAGGTAGTGTAGCAGTGGTCAAGTGTCTTATGCCAACGTGTACCCACCTGGATGTGCTAACAAAACTTCGGCAAGTCTTTCGTCAGCGACTCTCGATTAAAGTCACCGGTGCAATGAAGGCAGTTTCCAGCGTGTTGATGGTCTCGTGCAGTTCCTCAAGAGCCAGGTCAGTATCAGCCTGTGAAGAAACCTCCTAAAGCAAAAAAAACAAACAAACAAAAAAAAAAAACAACTATCCCTTAATGGGGCCAAGCTCCAGTGTCGCTTTAGATTGATGGTATTTATGTTAGAACCATACTTGACACCAGTTTGCGGGTTACCCTGCTGTACCGTTCCTTTTTTCAAGTGGTACTGGACGCTTCTCAGTGCGCTAGAAATCTGGGTTCTTAGTACTGATTACTATCCGGACGATAGCTACTTGTTATTGAAGCTGAAATGTTTGGAAGCAGACATTGAATTAGCAGAGGTACTTGATATATTAGCGCTGGTTTCTCCGGAGCCAGTCGAGAGGGACGAAGCTTCAATTTTCGTGGGGTCGAATACTCCCATGGTGAGGGAGACAGCAAGGAGAAAGTTGTAGAGAGCATTCTGAAAACATTGCCCATCCATTCTGTTCTTTTTTGTGGTTCTTTGGATTATTGCCTGGCGACACTGGGCTGGGAAATGAGCAGAAACGAGGATCTGTTTGGTTCACCCAGTCAAAACTATTCATGTTACATCCTGGGGAAGTAGCGATAGTGATGGGAAACCCCAAATTTATTGGAATGCCTGAGGCAGAGGCCCTCTTGGTGGTTGCTCCTGAAGACCACGGAGAAGAGGCATGCATACCTGCTGGGGTACTGATGGGGCACGAACTGCAGAAGCAGTTGCAGCAGAAACTGTAGAAGTTCTACAGGTGAACGGAATGACAGTGAGTGTCAGGAACACTTCAGAGCAGAAGGTCACCCTTAAACTGGAGGATGCCAATGGCGCACCTCTTCACATTGACAGCAATCTCCAGTATTCCTGTGACACAAGCCGGGGAGGAACTCTCTCTGAAAAGAGGAAAGATGACTGCCAGTCATTCAACTTTGGCGACTCCTGTACCCGGAGGTTGGATGAAGAGGATGACAGAGAAAATGATGAAGCAGGAAGATGTAAGTTCTATTAAGGATTCTGAGGTGGTTCTTTTGGTGGATGCCGAAGGTAAGAAACAGGGAAACATAGAACATAGAAACACAGAATACATACAGCACAATACAGGCTCTAATGTTCACAAAGCTGTGCCGGAAATGTCCTTACCTGAGAAAATACCTAGCGTTACCCATAGCTCTCTATTTTTCTGAGCTCCATATACCTGTCTTGGAGACTCTTAAAATACCCTATCGTATCCGCCTCCAACACCATCGCCAGCAGCCCATTCAACGCACTCATCACCCGCTGCGTAAAAAAGAAAACCTAGTGATATGGCCTCTCTACCTACTAACAAGCAATTTAAAACTGTGCTGTCTCGTGCTAACCACTTTCGGCCGATCCACACAATAAATGGTTCTCATCATCCAATACACCTCTATCAGGTAACCTCCGTCGCTCCAAGGCAAAAAGGCCGAGTTCACTCAACCTATTCTCATGATGCATGCTTCCCATCCAGGCAACATCCTTAAAAATCTCTTCTGCACTCTTGCTATGGTTTGCACATCCTTCCTGGAGTGAGGCGACCAGAACTGAGCACATTACTCCAGGTGGAGTCTGACCAGAGTCCGATATAGCTGCAACTTACCTCTTGGTTCCTAAACTCAATCCCACGATTGAGGAAGACCAATGCACCGTATGCTTTGTCAACCACAAAGTCAACCTGCGCAGCAGCCTTGACTCTCTTCTGGAGTCGCCCCCAAGATCCATCTGATCTTGTACACTGCCAAGAGTCTTACCATTAATACTATATTCTGTCATCATATTCGACCTACAAAAATGAACCACCTACTTATCTGTGTTGAACTACATCTGCTAATTTTCAGCCCATTTTTGCATCCTATCAATGTCTTGCTGTAATCTCTGACAGCCCTCCACATTATCCACTACACGTACAACCTTTGTATCATAAGCAAATTTACAAACCCATTCCTCCACTTCTTCATCTAGTTCATTTATAAATATCACAAAGAGTAGGAATATCAGAACATATCCCTGAGGCACAACTGGTGACCGACTTCCATGCAGAATATGATCCATCTAAAAACACTCTTTGCCTTCTGTGGGCAAGCCAGTTCTGGATCCACAAGCAATTTCCCCTTGGATCCCATGTCTCCTTACTTTCGAAATAAGCCTTGCATGCGGTATCTTTTCAAATACTTTGCTGAAATCCATATACACTACTACATCTACTGTTCTAACATCATCACTGTGTTTAGTCGCATCCTCAAACTATTCAATGAGGCTTGTAAGGCATGCCTTTCACAAAGCCACGCTGAGTATTCCAAATCATATTATGCCACTCCAAATGTACATAAATCCTGCCTCTCAGGATCTTCTCCATCAACCTATCAACCACAGAAGTAAGACTCACTGGACTATAATTTCCTGTGCTATCTCTGCTCCCTTTCGTGAATAATGGGACATTATCCTGTTATGGGTCCGGTTTGCCGTTCCCCTTTAACACTTCTTTCTCCCTGATTATACAAAAATTTCAGTCATTTGATCCCCAGTTGCTGCCAGTTTACCCAATTACCGTACGCCTGGTTTTCATCAGAGACTGGGAAATAAATAAGATGGCGACTCTATCACAGGTTGTCAACTTGTTGGTCTATTCTCGTGTGATACTTCCTTCCCTAGTCCGGTTAGAACCGTTAGTTTTAAATTCCGCTCTAGTTTCTAGAGTTCCAGTAAATCCCGTCTCCTTGTTAAGCTTCCAACGCTTTCCTGCTCTACGTTCAGATCTACGCCAGCCTTCCCAAATCAGTCGCTGTGCCTGTGTCCTGCACTAGGGTTCTCCCCAGTCTCTCCTTGCAACAGAACAAACTGGCCAGCATGAACCCAGCGGACACGTATCCCCTGCAGCAAGCCTTCGTCAGCCAGGGCTCCCTACTGGGCTTCCATGATCAGATGATTCGGGATGTCATGGAGGAACACCGCTCCCTGCCAGTAGACGTAAAGAAGATCAGTGAACAGATCGATTGAGTAAACGTCCATCTTACCCCGTCGACCCCGGGAACTCTGTCTGACCAACCCAGACAGCCTATAGTGGCGACGCTCGATGCGTCCACTACACGTCCGTTAAGAGAGCCTCACGTCCCCGAACCAGAACCCTACGCCGGAGATCCGGGGAAGTGCCGGGCTTTTCTTCTGCAATGCTCCTTGGTGTTCGAGCTGCAACCATCCACATACGCCACTGACCGAGCGAAAATAGCTTACATTATGGGGTTGTTGCGAGGGAATGCCTTAGCTTGGGCCACCGCGATTTGGAACAATCAGCTAGAGACCTGCTCTTCCTTCTCCACCTTCATTTCAGAGATAAGGAAGATTTTTGACCATCCCGTCCGTGGTAGGGATGCCGCCAGGCGTCTGCTCACACTCTGCCACGCCTAACGCAGTGTTGCAGAATATTCCGTGGAGTTTCGGACGCTAGCGGCCGTCTTGGGTTGGAATGATGAGGCACTCCAGCAAGTATTCTGACAAGGCCTCTGCGAAAAAGTAAAGGAAGAGTTGGCGGCTAGGGATGACACTAACAGTCTGGATTCAGTGATCTCCCTAGCCACCAACTCTTCCTGCTTCTTTGTCCGCCCCACGGCACGCTTTACCATCTACTCTCAGCCCGATCCTCTCTCCTCCTCCCGTTCCTAGAATAGCACCTGGCCCGGCCGTTTCCACCACCTTTGGAGAGGAACCGATGCAGCTGGGACGGAGCCGTCTTTCTCCAACAGAGCGACTCCGGAGATTCAGAGCCGTGGAGTGTTTCTATTGTGGTCAGTCGGGCCATTTTCGTGCTACCTGTACCATTCGGCCAAAAGGGAGGGCTCACCAGTAGGAAGGAGGACCCTGGTGAGCCAGACTACATTCCCTTCTGTCCCTCAATCCCGGATGAAGATCCAAGCTACTGTAACCTACAACCAACAGTCCCTGTCCTTGTCTGTCTTGATAGACTCCGGTGCTGAGGGTAATCTGTTGGATGAAGACATAGCTGCCCATTCCAAAATTCCTTGGGAGCCCTTGACTACCCCTCTGGAAGCCCGGGCACTGGACGGAAGACTTCTGGCTCAATTCACTCACCGTTCTCCACCACTGTCTTTGATCCTCTCTGGGAATCATCGGGAGCAGGTACAATTTAACCTAATTTCCTCTCCTCAAGCTCCGATAGTTCTTGGGTACCCCTGGTTAAGCCGCCATAATCCTTGCATTGATTGGTCCACCGGGAAGATCGTAATCTGGAGTCCGTTTTGTCACGCCACCTGTCTACAGTCGTCCCTTTCCCCTGTAAGAACCACCACGACCTCATCTGCCGTTGAACCACCCGACTTATCCAGGGTTCCAGCGGAGTACCACGAACTGATACAAGTGTTTAGTAAACAACGCGCCCTTTCCCTGCCTCCACACCGACCATACGATTATGCCATCGACCTTCTCCCCGGATCTCCTCTGTCCACCAGTCGGCTGTATAACTTGTCCCGGCCAGAGAGGGAAGCAATGGAAGGTTACATCAGTGAATGTCTCGCGACGGGCATTATTCGACCCTCATCCTCCCCGGTGGGCGCAGGGTTCTTCTTTGTGGGGAAGAAGAGTAGCTCTCTCCGTCCCTGAATCGACTAATGAGGCCTAAATCGTATAACCATTAGGAACAAGTACCCAATGCCTCTTATAAGTTCTGCGTTCGAGCCACTTCATTGAGCGACCATCTTCTCGAAGTTGGAGCTCCGAAACGCCTACCATTTGTTCCGGATAGGGGAGCGGGACGAGCAGAAGACGGCTTTCAATACCCCGTTAGACTACTTCGAGTACTTAGTCATGCCTTTCGGTCTAACCAATGCCCCCGCAGTTTTTCTAGCCTTGATTAACGATGTACTAAGAGACTTCATTAACCCCTTTGTGTTTGTCTACCTGGATAACAGCCTGATCTTTTCCAGCAGCCCCCAGCAACACTTGTACCATGTCCGTCAAGTCCTGCAGAGACTAGGGGAGAATACATTATCCGTAAAGGCGGAGAAATGCAAATTCCACGTCCCCTCGGTCAGCTTCCTAGGTTATATCATCTAGAGGGGACAGGTGAGAGCTGATCCCGACAAGATCCGGGCTGTGGCGGAGTGGCCCAAGCCGACGGGCCGCAAGCAGCCCCAACGGTTCCTGGGGTTTGCGAACTTCTATCGCCGGTTCAACAGAAAGTACAGTCAGGTGGCGGCTCCACTTCCCCGACTTACCTCACCTGCCGCACCTTTCCTTTGGAAGTCCGAGGCGGACTCAGCATTCGCCGAACTGAGGAGACGTTTCACGTCTGCTCCCGTTCTGATTCAACCGGACCCCTCCTGTCAGTTCATTGTGGAGGTTGACACCTCTGACTCCGGGTTGGGAGCAGTACTGTCCCAACGTTTGGGCCCGGAGAGAAACTACATCCCTGTGCCTTCTTCACTTGCCGACTGTGTCCCACTGAACGAAACACTGAGCAACCGGGAGCTACTTGCGGTCCAACTAGCGTTGGAAGAGTGGAGGCATTGGTTGGAGGGGGCGGAACAGATTCAGATTGATTTTATTGTCATTTAGGAAACACAATGCAATGCAGTTAAAAAATGAGACATCGTTCCTCCAGAATGATATCACAATAGCACATGACAAAACAGACTACACCAGAAGATCCACATAACGTTTGGCAATCCCCAATCCAGAGTCCGGTGAGGCTGCTGCGTATTAATATCGCGCTACCATCTTAGCGCGTTCCCCGGGAAGGAGCTCCAAACCCACCAGAGAAAACAAGACCAACAACTAAAGCAACAAGGCCTGCACAAAACCACATAGTTATAACATGCAGTTACAACAGTGCAAAAAATACCATAATGGATAAAAAAAACAGACCATGGGCACAGTAAAAATAATCCAAAGATGTTAAAAGACTATTAGTTCAAAAGAAACCACCACACAGTTTCCACAAGTCCTCAGTTTCCCGATAGACTCGTCATCCCACGCAGGCGATAGAAGGGACTGCCCCCGCTATGGACTTCCATGGCGCCGCCCGACTCAGCCTCGCAGACGCAGCACACAATGAAAGCTCCGTCGAACCCAGCCTCGCAAACAGAGCACACACTGAAAGCGCCCCGACCGCAGCGGACTTTGAGTCCGTCGAACCTCCGACCATCCCCTCCGGCACAGCTTCTCCGAGAACCATCCTCTGCCGAGCGATTTAAGACGTCGCCGCCAACGGCCACCAGCAACGCGACCCCAAGGATTGGGGGCCTGTTCTTCTCAGCAGAGACCCGGACTTCACAGCAGCAGCAGCAACGAAGAGGGCCTTCCTGGAGATTTCCAAATGTTCCTCCGCTTTCCGACGTCCATATTTCATTAGATTAGGGTTGCGGACGTCACCCCGCTTAACAAATAACCTATCAGTTCCGGAGTGGCCGCTGTAAGCTGTATCGCGCCACCAAGAAACCTGAATATATCCAGACCGCAAAAAGCCTGAGTTCCCGCGAGGCCCGTTGGACATTATCTTTTGGCTGGTTTAGATTCTCCCTCACCTGTCGTCCGGGATCCAAGAACGGGAAGCCCGTTGCCCTTTCCCACCAATATATTTCCGAGGAGGACCTTCCCAGCCCCGAAGCCGTTCTTCCACCATCCTGTGTAGTGGCTGCCCTCACCTGGGAGATCGAGTCCAGAGTCAAAGAGGCCCAAAGGACTCAGCCCGACCCAGGCACCTGACCTCCCAATCAGCTCTTTGTACCCGATGCTGTTCGATCACAGGTTCTACAGTGGGGGCACACTTCTCGCTTCACCTGCCATCCCGGAATCGATTGGGCACTGACCCTCCTGAAGATGCATTTCTGGTGGCCCTCTATGGAGCTGACACCCGCTCCGATGTCTCTACATGTTCCGCATGCGCCCGTGAAAAAGCCTCCCATCGGCCACCTGCTGGATTACTTTGTCCTCTACCTGTCCCTGGGCGTCCTTGGTCCCACATCACTTTAGATTTCGTCACCGGTCTGCCCTTTTCACATGAAAACACTGCCATATTCACTGTGGTGGATCGTTTCTCCAAGTCAGTGCATTTTGTATCCCTCACTAAACCACCTTTCGCGCAGGAGACCGCAGACCTTCTCGTCAGCCACGTTTTCCGACTTCACGGAATCCCTTCGGATATTGTCTCTGATCGGGGACCTTAATTCATTTCGCAAGTTTGGAGATCCTATTGTCGAGCCCTTGGTGCCTCAGTTGGCCTGTCGTCCGGGTTTCATCCACAGACGAACGGGCAGACGGAGCGGGTCAACCAGCAGTTGGAGGCGGCATTACGTTGTATAACTACCAACAACCCGTTCACCTGGAGCAACCATGTCGCATGGGTAGAATACGCCCACAACTCTCTGGTCAGCACTGCTACCGGAAAATCTCCGTTTTAATGCTCTCTTCGGTATCAACCCCTGCTGGTTCCCGCCCAGGAAGAAGAGATTGTTGTACCGTCAGTCCAGGCCTATATACACAGGTGCCGGAAAATCTGTGAAGACATACGCACGGCCCAGCTTCGCTCAGTCAACCGTAACTGAAAAATTGCCGACCGCCATCGTACCCCTGCTCCTGAGTATCGACCTGGGAAGATGGTGTGGCTCTTGCCCAGAGACATTCCTCGCAAGAACGAGCGCAAGAAGCTCGCCCCTCGCTTCCAAGGACCCTTCGATGTTGAGAGCATGATCAATCCCACGGCCGTTCTGCTCATACTACCTACGTCAATGCAGATCCATCCTACATTTCACGTCTCCCAGTTATAACCGGTTTCTGTCAGCCCCATTGTGCCCTACGACTGAACCGCTTCCACACCTCCCCCCCCCCCCCCCCCCGGATCATCGACGGCTATCCAGCGTACACCGTCCGGCGGTTATCGGATGCCCGCCGTCGGGGCAGGTGTCTCTCTGGATTTCCATCGGGACCATCCAGACAAGCTTGGGGTTCGCCTGGAGGCTCCCGTTGAAGAAGGGGTACTGTCATGGATCCGGTTAGCCATTCCCCTTTAACACTTCTTTCTCTCTGATAATGACCCAATTTCAGTCATTTGATCTCCAATAGCTGCTAGTTTACCCAATTACCGGACACCTTGTTTTCCTCAGAGACTGGGAAATAGATACGATGACGACTCTATAACAGGTTGCCAGTTCGTTGGCCTATTCTCTTCGTTCCCTTGTCCGATTAGAACCGTTAGTTCTAAGTTCCGCTCTAGTTTCTAGAGAGTCCCTGTAATTCCCGTCTCCTTGTCAAGATTCCTTCGGTTTCCTGCTCTACTTTCAGGTCTACGACAGCCTCCCCAACTCAGTCGACGTGCAGGTGTTCGGCACTTGGGTTCTTCTCAGTCGCCTCTTGCAACATATCCACAACCTTCCAATCCTCCGGAACTTCTCCCTTCCCCATTGGTGAGCGAATATAATCGTTAGAGGCTCAGCAAACTCCCGCTCACCTCCCATAGTAGCCTGGGGTACATCTCATCCAGTCCCGGTGACTTATCCAACTTGATGCTTTCCAAACGCCCCTGCACATCCTCTTCTTAATATCTACATGCTCAAACTTTTCGGTCGGCTGTAAGTCATTCCTACAATCGCCAACGTCCTTTTCCTTAGTGAATACTTAAGAAAAGTACTCATTAAGTACCTCTGCAATCTCCTCTGGTTCCATACACACTTTTCCACTGTAAAACGTGTTTGGTCCTATACTCTCAGGTCTTATCCCTTTTCTCTAAACATACTTGTAGAATGTCTTAGGGTTTTCCTTAATCCTGTTCACCAAAGCCATCTCATGGCACCTTCTGTCTCTCCTAATTTCTTTCTGGAGCTCCTTCCTTCTAGCTTTATAATCTTCTAGCTCTCTATCATTATTTAGCTTTCTGAACCTCTCGTAAGTTCTTCTTTACTTCTTGACTATATTTAGAACAGCCTTTGTACTTCACAGTTCCTGTACCCTACCATCCTTTCCCTGTCTCATTGGAATGTACCCATACAGAACTTCACGCAAATATTCCCTGATCATTTGGCACATTTCTTCCGTACATTTCCCTGAGAACATCTTTTTCCAATTTATGCTTCATTTGTTTCTGCCTGTTAGCCCCATATTTCCCTTACTCCAAATAAACACTTTCCTAACTTGTCTGTTTCTATCCCGCTCTAAGGCTATGGTAAAGGAAAGAGAGCTGTGATCACTATTCCGAAATGCACTTCCACTGAGAGATCTGGCACCTGATCATGTTCATTTCCCAATGCCAGATCATGTACAGCCTTTCGTCTTGAAGTCTTATCTACATAGTGTGTCAAAAAACCTTCTTGAACACACCTAATAAACTCCACCCCATCTAATCCCCTTATTCTAGGGACATGCCAATCGATGTTTGGGAAATTAAAATCTCCCACCACGACAACACTGTTATTATTACAGCATTCCAGAATCTGTCTCCCTATTTGCTCCTTGATGTCCCTGTTACTATTGGGTGCTTTATAAATAAAAAAAGACTGGTAATGTTATTGATTCCTTCCTGTTCCTTATTTCTACCCACAGAAACTCCGTAGACAATCCCTCCATTTATTCCACTTTTTGTACGGCCATGGTACTCTCTTCGATCAACTTTGTCACTCCCCCACCTTTTTTGCCTCCCTCCTTGTCCTTTCTGAAACATCTAAAACCTCTCACTAGAAATGGCCACTCCTGTCCCTGACCCATCCAATCCTCTGTAATGACCACAATATCATAACTCCAAATACTGACCCAAGCTCTAAGATCATCCGCTTTGTTCACAATACTTCTTGCATTAATATAGCCACATCACAAATCATCGGTCTGAGCGCATCCCTTCTTGATCATCTGCCTATCTTCCTTCTCACACTGTCTCCAAACTTTCTCTATTTGTGAGCAAACCGCCTCTTCCTCCGTCTCTTCAGTTTGGTTCCCTAGACTTATGCAGCCGAGGGAACCTGGGTGTTTCATTTTCATTTGCACTCTTTTTTCCTATTTTGTACTTTCAACTTAGTATTTGCTTGGTTCAGTCTCTTTGCATGATAATGCAGATGCGCGGTATTGGGCATTCAACAAGATTCAGCATTGCATGATATGGAAGATGCATTGTGATGGCGGGAAAGGCGCCGCACGGTATAGCTAACATTGTCAGCACAATTCTTGCGAAAAAGTCTTAGATATATATAAATATTACGATCTGTTTTAACATGACTTACATATACATCATGGAATTTGATTTTATTTCGGGGGGGGGGCGTCAGCTGTGTAGTCAAATACATAAATAACTACAGTCTGTGCAAAAATCTTAGGTGTGAAAATACACACACACACACACACACACACACACACACACACACACACACACACACACACACACACACACACACACACACACACACACACACACACACACACACACACACACACACTAACCACGAAGAATTCAACCCTTCTGTCCTCATTTACTATTTTTTCCACCACCATGAGGGAATCAGGGAGCTGGCCACATGCTAAGACTACCAGACACAAAACATTTAACTTTCTCAAACTGTATGGCTGTTGTCTTGTAGGAAAAAGACTGTGGGACTTGAGAGGTTAATGGGTTGCTATAAGCTCCCACTGAGCAGGTGGTATTTGGTGGGGTAGTGGGTTGTCAATGTAGCAGGATGGATGGCGTCGGGCCAGGAAATGTAACAATGCAATCGGTCCCAGCTCGTCAACCGTAACGCGTCCTAAATTGTCCTGTGGTAACTGTACCGTGTAGGCATGTAGGGGCACTGTACACTGTACAGGATGTCATTGTTTTAAGAAGATATTTATTGCTCTCATTGTGTTCTGAGGGGATATAGAAAGGGGCCAGGGGCTGGGGTGAAGAGGCAGAAGCAGAGAGAGAAGACAAGCAGGTAGTCAGAGAGAGGACGACATGCAGTCCGTGGAGAAGGACAACAACTAGCAAGACCAGAAGGAACCCCAGGTGGGGACTAAACATCCCAGGTGAAGACCGCGTTCGCTGGCGTGGGTGCTTCATCACACCTGTTCCTGGCCCCGTATGAGTCGTGTGGGAGTGGGATTAACCACACGTTGATAGGTATTGCTTATATCGGGAAAAGGGCAGTTGCACAGCGTGGGTAGTTAAGCTAAGCCGCTTTCCGCAATGAAGTGTCATTTATGCTAATATTTTACCTTCCTAATAAACAAGTGTAATACTGTGATCCGTGGTATAGTCTCATTCTTGTCGCAGATACATTTTCTCTGATACCACGTTCCTGCTTGGTCGGATAACTTTCCGTCCATAACAATTGGCGCTGCGAGCAGGGTATCAGGATGAATTTGTTCCGCCGCAAGAAGGAGGCCACTCCCGAACAGTTCCTTATTCCCGGCTGGACGGATAATTCGGCCGGGTTCGGGATGCTGGCAAATACATTGTCTCAGTTGGGCTCTCCTCTCAGTTGGGAGGACCGCCTGCTACCACAGGAAACCCCTATCGGGGAAAGTGTGGCACGGTTATTGCGAGAGCTGAATTTTCCGAAGCAAAAGGGGTCCCTGACGGATGCTTTTTGGCTGCTGGCCACAGCCCTGAGGCATCAATCAGGAGTATTATCTGCTAAGAAGAAGGAATTGGGTGAATTAAGGGAGGAAGTTGAAGCCATGCAACAGAGGTGTGCTATGATGGGCGAAGTAGTGCGCACCAGTCAGAATCGGGCTTCTGAGCTGGAAGAAACGGGGGTCAAATTGGCATGTAGGGCCCTCCAATTGAAACACCAGTTGTATAAGCAAAAGGGATCTATGTCCCCGGATCCCGCCCGAGTAAGGGCAATGTTAGCAAAAGGGGATGACATTGATACCTGGGATGGTGATATCTGGTATGATGATGACGACCGATATCCGGACCAACCATCTTACCCACCGTTCCCGGGCCCTGGCCCGGGAGAGGATACCGCCCAAGCCCAAGCCCGGCCGGCAATGGTCACCACGTATACTTATCCTACCCCTCAGGACGAGGCGGAGGGAGACGATTTTGAATCTGACTATGCTCAGGCCGAGGGCGATGCGCGGGTAAGACCGGGAGAGGCCCTAAACGCGGGTCGGAGGCAGGTACAATATAAGGATTACACCATGAAGGAATTGTTCGGGATGGGCCAGAGGTTCCGGCAGAAACCATCGGAACCTTTGGCGGCTTGGTTATTACGGATATGGGGAAGGGGGGCACCCCGTTGGAGCGCCTGTTTCCCCCTGATGGTAACCAGGCCGGCATTGACATGGAGGAAGACGAGGAAGAAAAAATGGTGCCTGTTGTAGGACAACAAGTATGGGTCCGTTATCCTACAGGTGAACACCTCCCGGGGGAGATTATTGCTGTGGCCCAGGGGAACACCCGTTGGGTGGCTGTGGAAGGGCATGATCGGGTGGAATGTTTAAATACAGAACGCCTGACTAAACGCGAATGATTGTCTGTTTTCAGGATTTTGATGATACTCTTATACGGCCTACCCCTGGTTACCCTATCTGTGGAACGGTTACTGCTATTTGGCTTACGCAGTCCCCTACCTGCACCATGTGACCAGACTGCGAGATCACCAGTCTGCCCGGGTCCGTAGAGGGCTGAGTGCTGCTGAGCTATTTTTTGGGGCTATTATTCCCGGGTATGGGGTAGTTAAAATTTCGCGAGAAGTAGACAAATTATATGATTTAGTAGAGTCTATTGCTAATGAAACGGCCAAGGGATTGGTGGAAACAACTGGTGCGGTTGATGCCCTGACGTCCGAGGTGGTTGCCATCAGAACAGTAGCCTTGCAAAACAGGATAGCTTTAGATTTTCTGTTAGCTAAGGAGGGCGGTACCTGCGCTGTGGTCGGCGCTGAGTGCTGCACCTACATACCGGACGTCACGGAAAATGTCACTAACTTAATACATCATGTACGCGAGGCTGTGGCCAATCTGCATAAAGTAAGCGCGGATATTGAGCGGGGTAAGCAACCGCACGAGGGTGGGCCTTTCTCTTGGTTTGCAGATTTATTTGGTGATTGGGGACATACTATTGTACAATGGTTTGTGTTTGTTATTCTGTTCATAATTTTTGTGGCTTTATGTGTTTTTGTGATTAAGCAGGCTATTCAACGCTGTGTAACCCCTCGCCGCCGTTGACGAGTTGGTACCGAGGGGTGGAGTGTATTGTAGGAAAAAGACTGTGGGACTTGAGAGGTTAATGGGTTGCTATAAGCTCCCACTGAGCAGGTGGTATTTGGTGGGGTAGTGGGTTGTCAATGTAGCAGGATGGATGGCGTCGGGCCAGGAAATGTAACAATGCAATCGGTCCCAGCTCGTCAACCGTAACGCGTCCTAAATTGTCCTGTGGTAACTGTACCGTGTAGGCATGTAGGGGCACTGTACACTGTACAGGATGTCATTGTTTTAAGAAGATATTTATTGCTCTCATTGTGTTCTGAGGGGATATAGAAAGGGGCCAGGGGCTGGGGTGAAGAGGCAGAAGCAGAGAGAGAAGACAAGCAGGTAGTCAGAGAGAGGACGACATGCAGTCCGTGGAGAAGGACAACAACTAGCAAGACCAGAAGGAACCCCAGGTGGGGACGAAACATCCCAGGTGAAGACCGCGTTCGCTGGCGTGGGTGCTTCATCACACCTGTTCCTGGCCCCGTATGAGTCGTGTGGGAGTGGGATTAACCACACGTTGATAAGTATTGCTTATATCGGGAAAAGGGCAGTTGCACAGCGTACGCGTTGATAAGTACTGCTTGTATCGGGAAAAGGGCAGTTGCACAGCGTGGGTAGTTAAGCTAAGCCGCTTTCCGCAATGAAGTGTCATTTATGCTAATATTTTACCTTCCTAATAAACAAGTGTAATACTGTGATCCGTGGTATAGTCTCATTCTTGTCGCAGATACATTTTCTCTGATACCACGTTCCTGCTTGGTCGGATAACTTTCCGTCCATAACAGCTGTTCAACACCTCCATTCACTAACCAACACGTTCACACTCCCCGACAACAGTACTTTGATAATCACTGTCAGTTGCTGTATCTACAGACACTCTTGTGCCTCCCTTTACCTTATAGACGTAGAATCAAATCAATCTATGCACATTAGCCACCTTATGTATTTACATTCATTGTGTTTTAATTGCTATTGTCTCCTTAATCTTATTGTGATTTCTCAATTTAAAAACATATCTAATAATCTGTCTTTTACCACCCTTATACAGAGAATCCCGGAGATTCAAAGCCATCTCTGAGACTTAATATCTACGCACCTCAGTTTGAATTAAAATCTCCCATACGACGACCCTGTTTTATTACACGTTTCCAGAAACTATCTCGCAATCTGCTTCTCGATGTACGTTACTATTAGGTGGTCTATAGAAAAACACCCGGTAGAGTTTTTGACCCCTTCCTGTTTCTAACTTCCACCCACAGAGGCTTAGTAGACAATCCCTCCATGACTTCCTCCTTTTCTACAGCCGTGCACTATCGCTAGTCAGTAGTGCCACGCTCCCCAACCTTTTTGCTTCCTTCCATGCTCTTTCTGAAACATCTAAAGCCCAGTACTCTAAGTAACAATTCCTATCCCTGAGCCATCCAAATCTCTGTAATGGGCACAGCATCATATCTTCAAGTCCTGATCCAGATTCTAAACTCACCGCTTTCTTCCTGATGCTTCTTGATTAACATAGACACATCTCAAATCATCAGTCTGAACGTATGCCTTCGTTATCACCTGCCTATTCTCCCTCTTGCACTGACTCCAAGTTTGCTCTATTTTTAAGCCAACCGCCCCTTCCCCCGTCTCTTCATTTCAGTTAACACGCTCCACCCCGGCAATTCTAGTTTAATCTCCCGAATAGTTTTAGCAAAAATTCCTATCAGGGTATTGGTCCCCCTCGAATTCAAGTGGATCCCATCACTTTTGTAAAGGACAGGCCTGCCCCAAAAGAGGTCGCAATGATCCTGTAATCTGAATCCCTACCTCGTGTTCCAATCCTTCAGCGACGCATTAATCCTCCAGCTTACTCTATTCCTATACTCACTGTCGTGTGGTACAGGCAGAAAGCCCGAGATTCCTACTATTGAGGCTCTGCTTCTCAAATTCCCTCCTAACACCCTGGACCCCCTGCCTTTTCCTACCTATGTCGTTGGTAATAATATGTACCACGACATCTGGCTGTTCACCTTCCCATTTCAGGGTACCGTGGACACGATCAGGAACATCCCGGACTCTGGCACCTGGGAGGCAAACTGCCATGCGTGTTTCTTTCTTGCGTCCGCCAAATCGCCTGTCTTACCTCCTAACTATAGCGTCGTCTATCACTGCTGCCTTCTTCCTTTCCCTACCCTTCTGTGCCACAGTGCCAGACTCTGCATCAAAGGCAATGCCACTGTTGCTTCTCCCAGTTAGGCCGTCCCCGCAAAAGTACTCACACATGAGTACTTATTGTTAAGGGGCTCAGCCACAGGGTTCCACTGAAGTATCCGACTCTTGCCGTTCCCTCTCTTGACTGTTACCCACTTATCTGTCTCCAAAGACACAGGTGTAACTACTTGCCTATAGCTCCACTCTATCACCTCCCGACTTTCCCTGACCAGATGGAGATCATTGAGCTGCATCTCCAACTCACTAACCCGGTCCCTAACGAGCTGTAGCTGGCCCAAACGATACGCACCAGACACAGATGCGGCCGTTGGAAAGCTGGGAGTCACTCGGACATTTTGCGCACACACTTGTGCAGTTGTGCGTCTAACCAATTTGTTTAAATAACTCATACCATAGTGCAGGCATTTCAGATGAGAGATGGGAATGATCGAAGCAGAGGTACCGACTTCTTTCCACGCAGCGTTCCACACTTGAAATGTGCTGTCTGGTGTGGTGAAGGAGGTAACAACGAGAGAGACATTTCAAAGCCTCTCAGATGGGTACTTAGACGTACAAAGAATGGAAGGACATGCATACTCTGTAGACAAACGGGACTAGTTGAGTTCATTATTTAATTAATAGTTTAATTATTCCAGTCCAACATATCGACCGAATGGAATGTTTCCGGGTTGTACTATTTTATATTCTGTGCTCTATGTTCTATTACAGAAAAATGTAACTGTGGATACGTAACATGTGTACAGTTTATTACTGTGAATGGAGCATGAACACTTCCTGGCATATTTTAACGACTGCAGAATTTTAATATATAAAGCGCATTTTTGTTGTGTTGCCATCCTGATTAAGACATCGCTGTTTCAAATCCTGATATAGCATCGCATATTTGCATCAGTACAAATAAAGGGATGGTGCCATAATAGTAAACTTGCAACTGAGTAGTTGAGACGTTACCAGAGGATTTCTAAAGGAACTGATTGTTCTGGAGGTTACGTTGGAATTTCGAGATAGTTCGCCTTGGACACTGGAGGCGACGTTGGTAGAACCTTGACGTTTAGGGTAATCAATCAATTAGTCTTCTCTGTTGATCAAAGCGAGCACTGTTTTCGAGGATATCGCCGTTACGTGTAATCATCGTGTATCTGATATCGGAGGGTTATCCCTGGGAGGGGATTCTCGTTCTAGTTTATTTCTTCAAGGGAAATTTTATAGACTTTTTCTCCGACTATTTGGGCCAGTAGGAAATTTGCAAACCAAAATCTGTTGGATAATTGCAAGAGAAGGTTATAAAAGTCTTCAAATTCCCAATTCAATCAGGAAATGACATGAAACCATTTTGAATCTTGAAAGATTTAAAAAGTAACAACTTTCTTGGTATCGATAAAGGGTATCACAGCATTGACCTCGACTTCAGATGCACGTTGCTTGTTGGTGATCTGACCAGCTCAACAGACCAAATCCCCTCCATTTTACGGTAAGAGGATTCAACGGATCTTTTGGGAGAGGGCTCAAATGGAAACATATTTCTAGACATACGTGCGCAATCTCAAGTATGTGGATCACAAGGACAAAACAACACAAACAAATTGCTTGAGTAACTCAGCATGCCTGGCTGCATTTACGGAAACGGATATAAAGACTTGCCGTTTTCGGCCGAGACGCTTCTTCTGGACTGGACAGGAAAGAAAGAAGTGGTGTACTTCACACAGTCCTAGAGCTGGAAAGCAGCAGCTTTTCAAGTTCTGATGAATGGTCTCGGCCCGAAACATCAACTGTATATTCCACTCCATAGATGCTGCGTCAGCCGCTGAGTTCCTCTTGTATAATGGCTGTGCAGTTCAAGGATTTCATTATGTGCAGAGTCTTGTGTGGCTATGTAGCCACGACACAGAGCAATTAGGGGAAGAGATTTCTGCAGTCACCCTGCAATTGTCAGTTTTATTATGACAATGAGCAAAAAGTTTTGAGAGTTGTTGTACTCCGGTAACGCGGACGAAAAATATTATGGACACGGTAATTTAAAGTGTTGGTGGATGAGCGCCGATAAATCCTAAGCAACACACACAATATTTTCCAGAAACTCGCCAAATAGTCCATAGTTAAGGCTCTGACCACTCCTCATGATATATAAATGTACTCAGTATATTCCAGTAATTTTCATCATAATCTCTGAACTGCTTTCAAACTGGGTGATATTAACGGAATTTAAATACAAACGGAAAGTAGAACAGTTGAGCATCGTTCATAGAACAATTGTACTAAACTAATTGCACTGGTAATTCAATGCCTAATTAAACCGATCTCTGCTTACACTTTCAATGAAGTACAATTGAAATTTCACCCCTATGTCATTACATTGGAAAACCACAGTACACTGTCCCAAACCTGGAAATCAGTGGCCAGCCAATGAATGTGTTAGATCACAAAATCACCTTCAAGATCAATGGTGGTCTGATATTCTCTGAGTGCCAACAACGGTTATTTTTCTTTGGAAGATGCGGGAACTTCAGGTCCAGCCAGCGATTCTCCAGACTTTTTAAAAATGTTTCATTGAATCAGTATTAACCAACAACATCACGGCATGATTTGCAGCAATCATCACAATCAACCTGATGCCACTCAACAGAATTGTCAGACTGAGTAGTAAAATCATCCACCAGGAATAAGAATCACTGAGCAGGATTCATACGAGATCGACAATAAAGGAGGTCAACAAATATTAGTGAGGAGATTACACATGCACTTCACACATATTACACTCTCGTGCCATCTGGGCGCCACTACAGGTCTCTGCCATCAGCACAAAAGATTGATCCAGTTCTGTGCCTTCCTCTATTTGCGTCCGAAACAGCAATTTTGAATATACAGCAGATAATATGCATAGCAGCTTTGTCAGTAAAAACAATATAGTCAGTTTGTTATGTGTATTGACATTTTAAATTACATGCTTCAATTTTAGTAATTGTTATATATTCTGAGTATTTTGTATTGTGTTTAACTATAAATAGTGTGGTGTTGTGAATCTTAAGTTCTGTGATGC
Source organism: Hemitrygon akajei (assembly GCF_048418815.1). NCBI lineage: Eukaryota > Metazoa > Chordata > Chondrichthyes > Myliobatiformes > Dasyatidae > Hemitrygon > Hemitrygon akajei. The sequence goes on from NC_133126.1 coordinate 195,459,038, forward strand.
TGTCGTTACCACGGGATAAATTTCCTCAAGAAAATAGTGAATTGAATTGAATATAACCACTTATTTTAAAAATATGAACATGAGTTATACAGTTTCAATGAAAGGTCTGATCCAAAACATCAGTTGTTCATTTTCTTCCACAGATTCTGCCTGACCACCGAGTTTCTACAGCAGTGGTGGATACTAATTTGTGATGGCAGAACTTATAATGCATTCGTGCAAACGGTGTTTAAGTTTGCAATCTGGAGCGTCTATCGTAAAAAAACAAGGAGAGTGCAAATAATAGAGCAAAAGCTAATGGGCGTTAGAGGAATGGAAAGCTTTCAAATGCCAACAGCACGCAACTAAATTCAGCAGGTAATAATGGAACACAAAATTCAGCTTGCCAACATTTCTTCAGATACATAAAATGTAAAAGAGTGGTAAGAATGGATACTGGACCACTGGAAAATGAGACTGGAGAGGGAGTAATAGGGAACAAGGAAATGGCAGGTGTTCCGAACAAGTATTTTGCACCAATTCCCACTGTGGAAGACACGAGCAGTAAGGTGGAAGTTCCAGATGTCAGGGATCATGAAGTGTGTGGATTTACCATAACAAGAGATGAGGTTCTGGCAAAACAGAAAGTTTTGATGGTAGTTAAGTCAATTATACCAGATGGTGTACACCCCAGGGCTCCGAAAGAGGTGGATGAAGAGGTTGTGGAGGCGATAGCAGTGATCTTTCTACGATGATTATTTTCTGGTATGGTTCTGGAAGACTGGACAATTGCAAAGGACACTCTTCTCGGAGGGAGACAGAAAAAATAAAGAAAATTAAAATTAACATTAAAATTAAAATTAAAATGTCAATAAGGAAAATTATAGGCCAGTTAGTCTGACCTCAGTGATTGGGCAGATGTTGTAATTCATTGTTGGATTCTTGCAGGCACATGTTAAAATAGGCCACAGGCAGTTTGATTTCTTGAAGGTAAAATCTTGCCTGACAAATCTGTCTGAATTCTTTGAAGAAATAATTAGCAGGATAGGCAAAGGAGAATCGATCGATGTAGTAAAGTTGGATTTTCCGAAGGCCTTTGACAGGGTGCCATACATGAGGCTGCTCAACAAACTACTAGCCCGTGCTGTTGCAGGGAAGAATCTCGCATGGATGAAGCAGAGGATGACTAGCAGGAGGCAAAGAGTGGGAATAAATTGAGCTTTTTCTCGTTGGGTTTCAGTAACTAATTATGATCCACAAGGCTCTGTGTTGGGACCGATTTCTTTTTACGCAATATGTTAATGATATGGTTGATGAGATTGATGGTTCTGCTGCGAAGTGTGTAGACAATATGAAGATAGGTGGGGGGGAGGTATATTTGAGAGGCTATAGAAGAAACTAGACAGATTACGAGAATGGGAAAGTCAGTGGCAGATAGAATACGGTGTGGGAAGTGATGGTCGTGCACTTCGGTAGAAAAAATGAAAGGGATCACCTTTTCTAAACGGAGAGAGGCAATGCAAAAAAAAAAAAGCAAAATCTGAGTCAGATCGGGACGAGACTGTTGGTGCCGGATTTCCTGAAGGTTAATTTGCTGGGTGAGCCTGTGGTGAGGAAGGCAAATATGATGTTAGTATTGATTTCAGGAGGACTAGAAAAGAAAAGAAAAGATGTAATGTTGACACTTGATAAGGCTTCACTTGGAATGTTTTGCTAATTTGGGTCTCTTATCTTGGAAACAATGAGGAGAAACCTGATAAGATACAAAGGACGTTCACGAAAATGATTCCAGCTTTGAACGGCTTGTCATACGAAGAACGTTTGGCGGCTCTGGGCCTGTATTCCCTGGAATTCTGAAGAATGAAGGCTGGCATTATTGAAACCTATTGAATGGTGCAAGGTCTCGACAAAATGGATGTAGAGTGAATACTTAAATGATGGAAAAGACTAGGACCAGAGGGCATAGCCTGAGAATAGTGGGATGTCCTTTCACAATGGAGGTGAGGAGCAATTTCATTAACCAGAGAGTAGAAAATCCGTGGAATTCTTTACCCTGATACAGACAGCTGTGGAAGCCAAATCTGTATGTACATTTAAGACAGAACTTTATGGATTCTCGATTGGTCATGATATGAAGGTATATATGAAGACAAGTGAGATTGCGGAGTTGGGGAAAATGGATTCACCATAATGAAACGGTGGACCACACTTGATGAGCCAAATGGACTAGTTCTGCTCTCCTGTCTTGTGGTCTAATAGAACGTAGAAAGCCTACAGCAAAATACAGGCCCTTCGGCCCACAAAGTTGTGCCGAATATGTCCCTAGAATTGAAATTGCTAGAATTACCTAAATTACTCTATTCTTTTAAGCTCCATGCACCTAACTAAACGTCTCTTAAAATACCCTATCGTATCCGCCTGCACCTCTGTTTACCGGCAGCCCATTCCACGCACTCACCACTCTCTGAGTAAAGGCTTAACCCTGACATCTTTTCTGTACATACTCCCCAGTACCTTAAACCCTTGTGCTCCTATGGCAACCATTTCAGCCCTTGGAAAAAAGCCTCTGACTATCCACACGACCAATACCTCTCATCATCGTATACACCTCTGTCAAGTTACCGCTCATCCTTCGTCGCTCCAAGACGAAAAGGCTGAGTTCACATAACCTATTCTCATAAGGCATCTGCCCAATCCAGGCAACATCCTTGTAAATCTCCTCTGCACCCTTTCTATGGCTTACACACCTTTCCTGTAGTGAGGCGACCAGAAATGAGCTCAATATTCCAAGTGCGGTCTTACTGGGGTAATATATTGCTGCGACATTACAACTCCGCTCTTAAACCCAATCCAACGATTGATGAAGTCCAATGCACCGTATGCCTTGTTAACTACAGAATCAACTTGCGCAGCTGCTTTGAGCCTCCCATGGATCTGACCCCGAGATCGCGCTGATCCTCCACACTGCCAAGAGTCTTATCATTAATATTATAATCAGCCATCATTTTCGACCTACGAAATTGAACCACTTCACACTTACCTGGGTTGAACTCCATCTGCCACTTCTCAGCCCATTTTTGCATCTTATCAATTTCCCGCTGTAACCTCGGGCAGTCCTCCACACTATCTGCAGCACCTCTAACCTTTGTGTCATTAGCATACTTACTAACACATTTTTCCACTTCCTCATCCGGGTCATCTATAAATATCACGAAGAGTAAGGGTCCCATAACAGATCCCTGAGGCTCTCCACTGGTGAAGGAACTGCATGCAGAATAGAAACCGTTTACAACCACTTTTTGCCTTTTGTGGGCAAGCCAGTACCGGTTCCACAAAGCAATATCCCCTTGGATCCCATACGTCCTAAATTTCTCATTAAGCCTTGCATGGTGTACCTTTTTAACGCCTTGCTGAAATCCATATACACTACATCTACTGCTCTTCCTTCATCAATGTGTTATGTCACATCCTCAGAAATTTCAATCAGGCTCGTAAGGCACTACCTGCCCTTGACAAAGCCATGCGGACTATTCCTAATCAGATTATACCTCTCCAAATGTTCATAAATCCTGCCTCTCAGAATCTTCTCCATCAACTTGTCAACCACTGAGGTAAGAGTCACTGGTCTGTAATTTCCTGGGCTATCTCTACTCCCTTTCTTGAATAAAGGAACAACATCCTCAAGTAAGGGCAAAATGACCCAAATGGGTGTTGTCTACAGGCCACCAAACAGTAGCATGGATATTGGGTGCAAGTTGAATAGGGAGTTAACATTGGCATGTGGCAAAGGTAATGTCGCAGTAGTTATGGGGGATTTCAACATGCAGGTGAACTGGGAGAATCAGGTTGGTGCTGGACCACAGGATAGGGAGTTTGTAGAGTGCCTACGGGATGCATTCTTGGAACAGCTTGTACGAGAGCCAACCAGGGACAAGACTATTCTGGATTTAGTGTTATGTAATGAACAGGATTTGATAAGCGATCTTGCAGTAAAGGAGCCATTAGGAGGTAGTGATCATAATATGATAAGCTTTTATCTGCAATTTGAGAAGGATAAGGGCAGATCGGAGGTGTCAGTGTTGCAGATGAACAGGGGAAACTATGGAGCCATGAGGGAGGAACTGGCTAAAGTTGACTGGACGGATAGCCTAGCAGAAAAGACAGTGGAACAGCAATGGCAGGTATTCTTGGGAATAATGCACAAGGTGCAAAATCAGTTCATCCCCAGAGAAGGAAGGATTCAAAGGGGGGAAAGGGGCCACAGTGGTTGACAAAGGAAGTCAGAGATTGCAGAGCATTAAAAAAAAGGAAATATGACAGAGCTAAGGTGAGTGGGAGGACAGATGATTGGGAAGATTTTAAGGAACAACAGAACTTAACTAAAAAGACAATACGGGGAGAAAGAATGAGGTACGAACGCAAGCTAGCCAAGAATATAAAGGAAGATAGCAAAAGCTTTTTTAGGTATGTGAAGAGAAAGAAGACAGTTAGGAACAATGTTGGGCCCTTGAAGAATGAATTGGGTGAAATTGTTATGGGAAACAGAGAAATGGCAGAAGAATTTAATGAGTACTTTAGATCTGTTTTCACTAAGGAAGACAGAAGCAATCTCCCAGATATATGGATGGGCCAAGGAAATAGGGTAACAGAGGAAATGAAACAGATTGACATTCGGAAGGAAACGGTGATGAGAAGACTGATGGGACTGAAGGCTGACAAATCCCCAGGTCCAGATGGCCTGCACCCTAGGGTACTAAAGGAGGTGGCCCAGGAAATTGCGGATGCATTGGTAATCATTTTCCAATGTTCCTTAGATTCAGGATCAGTTCCTGAGGATTGATGAATGGCTAATGTTATCCCACTTTTTAAGAAAGGAGGGAGGGAGAAAACAGAGAACTATCGACCTGTCAGCCTGATATCGGTGGTCGGAAAGATGCTGGAGTCCATTATTAAGGATGAAATAGTGGCATATCTAGATAGCAGTGATAGGATTGGGCCGAGCCAGCATGGATTTACCAAGGGTAAATCATGCTTGACTAATCTGTTGGAGTTTTTCGAGGATGTAACCAGGAAGTTAGACGGGGGAGATCCAGTGGATGTAGTGTACCCCGATTTTCAGAAGGCATTTGATAAGGTCCCACATAGAAGATTGGTGGGTAAAATCAAAGCTCAGGACATCGGGGGGAAGGCATTGACATGGATAGAAAACTGGTTGGCAGATAGAAAGCAAAGGGTAGCGGTGAATGGGTGTTTCTCGGAATGGCAGGTGGTGACTAGTGGGGTGCCACTGGGCTCGGTATTGGGACCACAGCTGTTTACCTTTACGTTGATTTGGTTGAAGGCATAGAAAATAACATCAGCAAATTTGCTGATGACACTAAGCTGGGTGGCAGTGTAACATGTGATGAGGATGTTAGGAGAATTCAGGGTGACTTGGATAGGCTGGGTGAGTGGGCAGATACTTGGCAGATGGCGTTTATTGTGAATAAGTGTGAGGTTATCCACTTCGGGAGTAAGAACAGGAAGGCAGATTATTACCTGAACGGTGTAGAGTTGGGTAAGGGAGAAATATAATGAGATCTCGGAGTCCTTGTTCATCAGTCACTGAAAGTGAATGAGCAAGTGCAGCAGGTAGTGAAGAAGGTTAATGGAATGTTGGCCTTTATTACAAAGGGAATTGAGTACAAGAGCAAGGAAATCCTCTTGCATTTGTACAGAGCCCTGGTGAGACCACACCTGGAGTATTGTGTACAGTTTTGGTCTCCAGGGTTAAGGAAAGACATCCTGGCTGTAGAGGAAGTGCAGTGTAGATTCACGAGGTTAATTCCTGGGATGTCTGGACTGCCTTACGCAGAGAGGTTAGAGAGACTGGGCTTGTACACGCTGGAATTAAGGAGATTGAGAGGGGATCTGATTGAAACATATAAGATTATTAAGGGATTGGACAAAATAGAGGCAGGAAATATGTTCCAGATGCTGGGAGAGTCCAGTACCAGAGGGAATGGTTTGAGAATAAGGGGTAGGTCATTTAGGACCGAGTTAAGGAAAAACTTCTTCTCCCAGAGAGTTGTGGGGGTCTGGAATGCACTGCTTCGGAAGGTAGTGGAGGCCAATTCTCTGGATGCTTTCAAGAAGGAGCTAGATGGGTATCTTATGGATAGGGGAATCAAGGGATATGGGGACAAGGCAGGAACCGGGTATTGATAGTAATTGATCAGCCATGATCTCAAAATGGCGGTGCAGGCTCGAAGGGCCGAATGGTCTACTTCTGCACCTATTGTCTATTGTCTATTAACGCTCTAATCCTCCAGAACCGCTCCCTTCCCCATCGATGATGCAAATATCATCGCCAGAGGCTCAGCAATCTCCTCCCACAGCAGCTGGGGCACATCTCATCCGGGCCCGGCGACTATCCAGTATGATGCTTTCCAAAAGCTCAAGCACATCCACTTTCTTAATATCTACATTCTCAAGTTTTTCAGTATGCTGCAAGTCATAATAACAATCACCAAGATCCTTTTCCATAGTGAATACTGAAGTAAAATATTCAGTAATTACCTCTGCTATTTCCTCCACTTCCATACACACTTTGCCACTGTCACAATTGATAGGTCCTCTTCTTTCACGGCTTCTCCTCTTGCTCTTCCATACTTGTAGAATGTCTTGGAGTTTTACATAATCCTGCCTGCCAAGGCCTTCTCATGGCCCCTTCTGGCTCTCCTGATTTCCTTCTTAATCTCCTTCCTATTAACCTTATAATCTTCTGCTTCACTATCATTACCTAGCTCTCTGAACCTTTTGTTTTCTTTTTCTTCCTTGACTAGATTTATTACAGCCAATTATACACCACAGTTCCTGTACCCTACCATAACTTCCCTGTCTCATTGGAACCTACCTAGGCAGATCTGCACACAAATATCCTTTAAACCTTGCAACATTTCTTGTATACTTTTCCCTGAGAACATCTGTTTCCAAGTTAAGCTTCCAATTTCCTCCCTGATAGCCTCATAATTCCCCTTAATCCAATTAAACGCTGCTCTAACTTGTATGTTCCTATCTCTCTCCAATGCTGTTGTAAAGCAGATATAATTAAGATCACTATCTCCTAAATGCTATCCCACTGACAGATCTGACACCTGACCAGGTTCATTTCCCAATGCCAAATCAAGAACAGCCTCTCCTCATGTAGGCTCATATACATATAAACCTTCCTGAACACAGCTAACAAACTCCACGCCATCTAACCCCCGGCTCTAGGGAGATGCCTATCGGTATTTGGGAAATTAAAATCTCGCATTAAAACAACTCTGTTATTATTACACCTTTCCAGGATGTGTTTCCTTGCCTGCTCCTCGATATCCCTGTTACTATTGGGCTGCTGTAAAAAAAAACACCCTGTAAAGTTTTTAACCCCTTCTTGTTCCTAACCTCCACCGACAGAGACTCTGTAGACAATCCCTCCCTGGCGACTAACTTTACTGCAGCCGTGACACTATCCACACCCCCACCTCCTTTGCCTCCCTCAATGTCCTTTCTGAAACATCTAAAACCCGGCACTTGAAGTAACCAATCCTGTGCCTGAGCCATCCAAGTCTCTGTCATGGCGACCACATTATAGCTCCAAGTACTGCTTCACACTCCAAGCTCATCCACTTTGATCACAACACTCCTTGCGTTAAAATGGACACATCTCAAACCTTCGGTTGCGCGCGTCCCCCGTCTGTCACCTGCTTATCCCCCTCTCGCAACATCTACAAGCTTTCTCTCTGAACCATCCTCCTCTTCCCCAGTCTCTTCAGTACGGTTCCCACCACCCCTCCCCCGAAATATTCTAGTTGAAACTCTCCCGAGTAGCCTTAGCAAATATCTCGGCCAGGATATGGTCCCCCTGGAATTAAAGTGCCACCCTTCCTTTTTGTACAGGTTACACCAGCCCAAAATTGGACCCAATGATCTAGAAATCTGAATCCCTGCCCTCGATCCAATCCCTCAGCCACGTATTTATCCTGCACCTATTCCTATATCTATTCTCACTGCTGCGTGGCACAAGCAGTAACCCCGAGATTACTACCTTTGGGGTCCTGCTTCTCAACTTCCTTCCTAACTCCCTGTCTTCCGTTTACAGGACCTCTTCCCTTTTCCCTACCTATGTCATTGGTACAAGTATGTACTACGACCTCTAGCTGTTCTCCCTCCCACTGCAGGATATAAGAACATATGAACATAAGAGATAGGAGCAGGAGTAGGCCAATCGGCCCCTCAAGCCTGCTCCGCCATTCAACAAGATCATGGCTGATCCAATCTTAACTCTAGTTTTCACCGAATCCCACAATGCAATAGTGCCAACCAACAGGGCATAATGCCGCCCATTTTATTTTATTATTCATCCCGCCCAAACCCATGTGATCACTCGGGGAAAAAAAACCGAGTTGCCAATTGAGGAGAAAAAATCTGGAAAATTCCTCTCCGTCCCATCCAGGCTATCGAAAACTGGTCCAGGAGATCACATGGCTGATCTAAACCTAGCCTCATGTCCACTTACCTGCTCGCTCACCGTATCCCCTAATGCCATTTTTATCCAGGAAAATGTCTATCTCCGTTTTGAATTTATTGAGTGTAGTAGCTTCCATAGCTCTCTGGGGCAGTAAATTCCATAGCCCCACTACCCTCTGAGTAAGAAATTTCTCCGCATCTCAGTCCTGGAACGGCATCCCCTTATTTTAAGATTATGCCCCCTATGCCCTTTATCTTGGACGCGAACTGAAACATCCCGGACCCTAGCACCTGGGAGGCCACCTACTGTCGCAGTTTATTTTCTGCATCCAAATAATCGCCTGTCAGACTCCCCTATCATCACTCCCTTCCTGTTCCTTTCTCTACCTTTCTGAGCAGCAGGACCAGATTCTGTGCCAGAGGCACGGCCAATGTTGCTTCCCCTATTTCGGCCGTCTCCTCCAACAGTAGTCAAACAGGAGTACTTATTTTCAAGGGGTACAGCCACAGGGATACTCTAGTAACTGACTCTTTCCCTTCCCTCTCCTGACTGTGACCCACTTGTCTGTCTTCCGTAGCTCCGGTGTGACAACCTGCCTATAATGCCTCTCTATCACCTCCTCGCTCTCCCTGACCGGGCGAAGGTCATCGAGCTGCATTTCCAGTTCCCTAACTTGGGAATTGTTTAGGAGCTGCAGCTGGGCACACCGGGGGTCGATATGGCCGTCCGAATGGCTGGGAGACTCCAGCACCTCCCACATCTGACACCGAGCACAGAACACACATGCTTCCTCCTTTCCGCAGTTAACACAGGCAAACCTACCTCGCCTCGTGCCGTTACCGCCTAAGGCCGTTGAGCCAAAGCCCAATCACTCTGCCTCCCTCTCACTCCGCTGCCCGCTGAATATGGGGTCTTCTTTTTAAACCATTCCCGCTCTACTGGCTAAAGTCAGGTGCCCTCGCAGTTTTGCCTCTCTTTTACCCCGTGTAGTAAAAACTGCCTTTACTCCCCAAACCAGTCATTCACTCCAACCTTCTTGCTCCAAATAAAATGAATAATCTCTGAGATCTTGGCATCAATGCATTATTGTGCACTTGGATCCCGCATTTCCTGACTTATAGAAAACAGTCATTTCCGATTGGCAACAACATCTCTTCCGTGATCTTCATCATCAGCAGTACTACAAGGCTGATGCTTAGCACCATGCTCTACTTGCTTTAAACATGAGACTTCTATGCACAGCTCCGACGCCATTTTCAAGTTTGCTGATGACAGTAACAATCGTGGATGATTCTTCAGGTGGTGATGAATCAGCATATAAGACAGAGATTGAAAGTCTAGCTGAGCGATGCCATAACACCAATCTCTCACTCAATGTCAGCAAGGCCAATGCCCTGGTTATAGACTTCAGTCAAAGAAAGCCAGAGACATTCATGAATTAGTCCTCATCGGAGGATCTAAGGTAGAAAGGGCTCGCAATTTTAAATAACTTGGTGTTACTACTTCAGAGCTCTCCTGGGTCCAGCACACCAGTGCAATTTTGAAGTAAGTACAGCAATGCGGATATTGGGCATGATATGTGCAGCTGACTGACTGCATCACAGCCTTGTATGGGATCACTATTGTTGGAAGAATCTCAGATGGAGATGAGAGGGGATACAAGAGCGAGATATACCAACTAGTGGAGTGGTGTCGCAGCAACTACTTTGCACTCAATATTAAGAGAAAAGAGCTGATTGTGGCCTTCAGGAAGATAAAGGGACTCATACGAATCCTCAAAGGGATCAGAAGTGGAGAGAATGAACAGTTTCAAGTTGCTGGGTGTCAACGTCTCTGAGGACATAATCTGGCCCCAGCGTATGGATGCAGCTATAAAGACGGCGACTATATTCATCAGCAGATTGAAGCAATTCAGGTACAGCTTATTCTCCACTGCTATGTTATCTATTGCATGAACAGATAAGTTAACAAATTTCTCGACACATGCCGGAGAAACTAAACCTGATTCTGATGCCTTTGAAAATAAAAAATCTCTACAAAGTGATGGGTAGTACCTCACAAAGAAAGCACTCACAACCACTGAGTACATCTACATGAAATAATGTTGGAAAGCAGCATCCATCACCAGGGATCCCCACCACCCACGTCATGGTCTCTTCGCACTTTTGCCACTGTTCTCACTGTCTCCCTGAATTATACCACCATAAGACCTGGAAGAATAACATTCGATTCCCCTCTGCCAACTCGCAGATATTAATCAGGAGGACCTTTGGTTCAAGCTCTGATTACTGTACACTTTTTCAGTCACCTCTTGCCAACTTGAGTAACAGATCCAATTATCCCGCCGATTTGCTTTCTGTCTATTATGTACTCATGCACTCTCTGATAAGTGACATCTAACATCATTTAGAAGTGCAGTACATAAACTGGGAATTGATCACTATTATCCAATTCATGATCAGAATTTGTGTTACGTACACTAAATGCTGAAGGAACTCAACAGGCAGGCAGCATCTATGGCAAAAGAACGTACAGTCGACATTTTGGGTCGTGACGCTTCATAGCCTTTGTTTTAGCTTTAGTGGAGCATTCGTTTGGATCACACAGTACACAGTCAGGAGCCGATGTTAACTAGAGATGAAATTGCTTTCCAAACTCGAATTTGAGAGGCTCCTACGCCATTCTTCTAGATACACGGTCAAAAGACGTACTGGTCTTCATAATGGTCTTGCATAATGAATGATGCTTCTGCTCTACCCGAGAGGAACTGACTCACATTGATAACTGATAAATGAGCAGATTAGTTTATATTGTCACACGTCCTAATGTACATTCCAACACTTTTATTTGTATGCCATACATAGAGATCATATTGTTATAACAGAGAACTGCGATAGTACAAAAACAATAAGATAAAAAAGTGAAATGGTAAGGTCGAGATAATAAACAAAATCAGGCAAGTGTTAAAATTACAAAGAAAGAGTAGTGCAGTTATATAATAAGATGCAAGATCAGAACGACATAGATGATGAGGTCCACAGTTAATGCCATCATAGAAGACAGATCATTTCTGCACCTTACAGATGCTTCGATGCATAATGTTATGCCAACATTTTAACTTGCTCTGAGATCAATCGATACCTCTGTCTCCCAAACAAATCACTACTTTTCTATTCTCCATGTGCCTGTCGAAGATTTTTTTATTTAAATGTCCTTGATATAACTGTCTCCACTGCAGCCCCTAACAGGGTCTTTTTCCTCTCAACTCAATAGACCAGCTATGACATCACACGCCGCATACATGCTTCCAATCACTTAAAAATTACGCGCCTTCGTGTGAGCCATTTCCGTCTGGAAAATGACTCCGCCTCTCCATTTAATCTATTCCTCTTGTTATCGTTCCTACCTCGATCAATCTACCACTGACCCTCCTTTGCTCCAAAGAGAAAAGCCCCAGTTTACTGAGCCATCTTCATAAGGCATGCTGTCTGATCCAGGCAGCTTCCTGGCACTTCTCCGCCGAACTTACTCTAAAGCTTCCACATCCTCCTTAAATTGAGGAGGAGGAGAGATGAGCACAATGCTGCAAGTTTAGTATAACCATGATCTTATTCCGCTTCAGTAATACATCGCGGCTTTTGAACACAATACGTCGACTAATGAAAGCCAACACAAAATATGTCTACCCAACAAACTTGCGTGGCAACTTTGGAGAATCGAAGGACATGGACTCCATGATCTCTTTGGCCCTCTACACTGTCCGTTGTCAGGACATTGCCAGTATAGACTTCGCTTTCAGATTTGATATTTCCAGGTGAATTACTTCACCTTGGAAGATCAAATAAAGGACAGCAAGAGAAAATTTTAGTCCTCCTGAAAGACAGTGTGGAAATCGATGCCGGCATCTGAAACAGAGGGGAGAGATCTTAAATGATTGTTTTGTTTTTTGGCATCTGCATTTACTCGGTTGACGGACACAGTCCACGGAAGGAAGGAGGAACAGCAGTGAGGTCACGGACCGCATTCAGATTGGACAGTAGGATGCATTTTCTGCCTTAATGCAAATTTTATCAATAAGTCGTCGGTGTCTCACATGATCTGCCCTTGGACCTTATGGGAAGCTGGTGCTGAAATTGCACGGACGGTAGCAGAGATATTTAAAATGTCCTGAGCAACGGGTGAGGTGTTAGCGCATTAATGGATTACCCACTGCTATTTTGTTGTTGTAAAGAAACATTGTAAGTGAGCTTGATATCAGCACTAGGTAAATTATTGGAAGATATTCATGGAAACTAGGTTTACTGGAATGTGTAATAGATGGGAAGTGATTAGAGCCAGCAGGGCCAAACACAGCTAACCATGTCTTTTGATTGCATATGTTATTAGCACAGTCAGTATCGAATTAGAAAGGAATGAGTCAGCCCTTATACTTTAAAACCACCAGATAGGGGAAATAGCTCCAGATGAACTGAGTGCTTTACGAAAGTCCACGGCTCGCTAACCGTGCATAGCAGTACTGTGGAACGTTCCGGTTTGGATGGAGACCGAGATTGAAAGAATCTTGTCAATTGTCCTTACTTTTGGCAAGTATAACCGTCGGAATCTCGGTATTGATAATCAGTAGGCTTCTGGTGAAGTTCCGTGCAACAGTAACATCTGAAAATCACAGTATAATTTCCCTTCTTTTCTTAGAATGGGGAACTCTGTTAAGATTAATATAATCTAATGCAGTTGTTGATGATGGGAAGATCGTCTATCCTTATACTTTGCACTGTTGCAACAGAACTGCATTCTTATTCGCCCTTCCATGCAGTTTTCAATATCAAAGTCTGACTTAAGTGCAAGCTCAGATTCTGCAATTAGGCGAAAGTGATTCGCCTACGTTAGGGACGCCGACGACCAAGTGACGTCGTATCATATTTTCTCAAACAGCACAAAATTCGTATAATTCAGTCAGCTTTATTAATTAAGCAACAAATGTTGCCGCTGATTCATTTTCTAACTGAATTCTAGTGCTGAAGCAAGAGCGCTGTGCAATGACTGATAGGTGGGATTGTAATGAGACGCAATTAGACCCACAATTTCGTCATTAGGCATCGAAAAAGACAATTCAGAACTCACCAAACTTATGAGGATGTCGGATGATCTTGGACCACTCGATGCTGGCTTCTTTATTTGGCTCATTTATGTTGTTTGCCTCAAAGAAAGGTCCAGATGTTCGACGTAAACATTCCAGGGGATCTGTGAATCACAGAATTCCTTGGCTTTTCCAATTTATGCTCATTGCTGAAATGTGAACGTGTTTTCCAAAAGAGTGAGTATCACAGATTAAAAACTCGTCGCCAGTGTTACAACTAAAGTACTTTTATTGTGTTCAGTGCAGCGGAATAGGTCTGCTTAATATATAGTCTCCCAGAAACAATGAACAGGTTCGCACGCACATGATTGGTGGATCAAGTTTTCAAGGTACATTTAATATTCAAGAAACGTATACAATATATATCCTGAAATGCATTTTCTGCGCAACCATCTACAATAACAGAAGAATGCCCCAAAGAATGAATGACAGTTAAATTTTAGAAATCCTAAGTCTCCCAAATCTCCCCTCACTTCCGTGCTTAAGCAGCAGCAAGTACAAATTCCTCTCCCCCCACCAGGAAAAAAAAAGCATCAGTACACGTCACTGAGTATTCAAGCATGGCAGAAAAAAACAACAAGGGCACTGACTTTCAGCACTCCAAAGACTACGCTTCAACTCGTATTCTACATACCACAGGTCCAAAGTTTCCCTAATAAGGGAGCAAGCAATGTTTCCGTTTCACAGCGAATATGGAAACCTAAGACACGACTCACTGGCTTACGATATTAAAGGTCCGTTGATTCATTTTTTTTTTCAGAGCTCTCTGCCCAAAGATCTCAGGTCTCTGAGAACACAGCCAAAGATCTTGCAGCTTCACGACACACTGGGCTGTCCAGACACCCATCTTCGATCCACCCGTCTCCAAAGCACGAGATCCAAGGCCTCCAAAGATGAGCCAAATTATTAGGCAGCGCCCTTTCATCTCGGATAACGGCCAGTCCAGAAATCCGGAGGGTGCGTCCCATTCCCACAAAAAAAACCGAAGTATCGTGTAACTCCATGTCAGGGTCTTCAAACGAATCCTGAAAGGGAAAAAATACAGATATTAAAGATGGAAATAGAGCTGTTTACGAAGATGGAAGCAAAGGAGTCGCTGTTTAGCATCATCATTTGACTTGATAAAATGTAAATTGACAGACGGACAAGCCCACGAAATCAACCAATCCTATAATGTCACATGACAGACCAATAAACTGTCATCGGGTGGAACAGACTGGTGCAGCAGTTTTACATGCGATAGAGCGGGAGTGAATGGGGGGAGGGGTTGCATTATTTGTAAGGGATAATGTCACGGCAATGCTGAGTGAAAACAGACTAAGAGCTCGTTTAATGAGGCTTTATGGATAGAACTGAGTAATAAGAAAGTTATGGCCAGGTTAATGAGATCACCAATCATCCCTGAGATGAATAGGAGCAAATGTGCAGCGAGATCGCAGATTGCAGTAAGAAACAAAATTCTGAGGCAGCGGGCGATTTTAACTTTCTATATTTTGACCGGTATTCTAATATTGTAATACGCTGGGTGGGAAAGTTTGCCAAATGTGATTAGCTGAGTTTCCTTAATAAAATAATGGATTAAGGAGGTCCCATAGAAAAAGGGTGATACTACATCTTCTACTCTGGAATAAGGCAGGGCAGCTGACTAAAATATGTGTTGGCAATAACTTTGTATCTCGTAATCTTCATGCAATTACCTTCAAGGCAATCTTGGGAAGAAAAACAAACAAAAAAAACAAGTCTGGTCCTTTGATTGAAATTCTAAATTGGAGAAAGGTCCATTTTGATGAAATTTGAAATAATCCTAGAAGAGTGGGTTGGGACAGCAATCATGAGATAACGTGCCGATATGCGTGTTGTGTGGATTAGGATAGGTTATTTTCGGACAAAACTGTACTTGTTCTGTGCTGGGCTGGCAAATGTGAAATCTTAGTTTGTATATCCTGACAGTATAAAAGGCGAGGATAGAACGCTTTTCGTACCTTGATTTCGGAGAAATACAGAGGACCTGGTTAAGAAGAGAAGGAGTGCAGAACAGATATAGGCCGGCATCAACAAATTGGTACTTGCATGGGAACACTTACAGTGGACATCAGGAATGCTTAAAAGAAGAAATGAGGTGGGTCTAACAGACAGTTGAAAGAGAAACCTGGGTGTACTACAGCTATATGAAGAGCAAAATGATAGGTAGCAAATGTCAAACTTGAGCCCCTGGAATGTCAGATTAGTAATCTACGCATTGAGCCAAATGAGATGGAGTACATCTGAAATGGATTTCTTTCATCTGTAATTACTCAGGAGACCATCACATAGTATATGGATACGAGATCATGGACACTATACAGATTACAAGCGAGGAGCTAATCACTGTCTTGAAGCAAATTATCGCGGTTAAGTCTGCAGGGTTTGATAATGATTTCTCTCGGACCCTGTGGGAGACAAGTGCAGGGACTGCAGAGACTTCGCAGGGATATTTGAAACATTCTTAGACGCTGATGAGGTGTTGGAGGCTTGCACATTTGTTAACGTTCCGTTGTTTATGAAAAGCTCTAAGTGTCTGAACCACTGACTCTGCTCAGGGTCCATGCACCTGCCACAGCCGGGCTGCAGAATAGTTTCAACGATCGCGCTCATAAGTATGCACGATGTAGCTAATTTCATTCTGATGGCATTTAATTCTTGTCTTTTCATTCTCGCCTGTTTGAGCGTTTACGAAAGGAGCAGCAATGTTTACACTTCCTGCTCACTTTCATCCTTGTGTGGGATGAAAGATGACCGTTTTTTGTTAATGCCCCGAAGGAGCGGTGTTCATGTAATACTTAGCTATTGATTCCAGCTGCAGAATTGCCTAATACTTTCAATTTGAGAGTTTCACCTAACGGGCCCTGATATAGCCTAGAGTTTATTTTCCTTAAAATTCTGCAGCAGTTTTCATTAAAGTCAGTAATGTATGGATCCCCATCAGTCCTCTCTCTCTCTCTCTCTCTCTCTCTCTCTCTCTCTCTCTCTCTCTCTCTCTCTCTCTCTTCTCCTCTCTCTCTCTCTCTCTCTCTCTCTCTCTCTCTCTCCTCTCTCTCTCTCTCTCTCCTCTCTCTCTCTCTCTCTCTCTCTCTCTCTCTCTCTCTCTCTCTCTCCCTCTCCCTCTCCGTGCTCAGGGACATATGGGCACCACCTGACGTTAAGACATTATTGGCCAGTTAGCCTCAAATAAATACTACGAACGTAATTAGACTGTATTCTAAGGGGCCGTGCATAAATACCCTTGCATTTTCAGGTCATATAGAAAAGGCCGCATGGCTTTGTGCGTCATAGGTTGTGTTTAACCAAGAAGCTACCAATAAAGTTAATGGAAGCAAGGTACTGGATGTTCTCTGTATGGATATTAGCAAGGACTTTGTCAGGGTCCCGGATGAAAGGTTGGTCGAAAAGACTCAGTCGCTTGACATTCAAAATGAGATTATCAATTATATTATACATTGTCTTCACGAAGATGCCAGAGAGTAGTTGTAGATGCATTTGGGTTAGGTTCACATGGTTGCCTGTCTGAAAGGAGGCCTGTGACTAGTGTGGTGTCGCAGGGATCCATGCTGGGTCCATCGCTGTTTGTCATCTGATTAACTATCTGGATGATATTGTGGTAAACTGTATCAGCACATTTGCAGATGACATAAAGACTGGTGGTGTAATGGACAGCAATGATGTCCATTAAATATTGCAGTGGGAACTAGGCTAGCTGGATAATGTGCTGAAAATATGGCAGATGGATTTAAATACAGACACGTGTAAGGTGTTGCACTTTGAATAAAGTGAATAATAAAGTGTTTGGCACATTGGCCTTCAAATATCAGTGCATTTCATACATACAATTAGATTGAAAAAGTGCAGAGAAAATTTACATTTAGAAAGATGTTTCTGAGGATTATGAAGCTGCGTTATCTGGAATGGTTGACTGGGTTAGGGACTTTATTCCCGAGCATGCCGACGATTCAGGGGAGATTTGATGAGATATATTAGATTATGAGGGGTATATATAGGGTAAATCAAAGCAGGCTGTTTCCACTACGGTTGGGTGAGACTAGAATTAAATGACATGAGTTATGGGTGAAAGGTAAAATGTTTAAAGGAGCCTGAGGGGAAGTTCTTCACTCAGAGGATGGTGAGAGTATAGAATGAACTGACATTGCTAGTGCTGGATGCGTGATCAATTTCAGCATTCATAGAATTGGGATAGATACATGAATGGAAGGAGAATGGAAGACTATGCCCTGTGTGTAGGTCGATGGGACAGAGCAGATTAATAGACTGGCGTGGATAAATTGGCCACAAAGACTGTTTCTGTGTTGTATGGATGTGTGAATCAATTATTGGAGAGAAAATATATCTTCCAAATACTGTGGACGAAGGGGTGGGGGGAGGGATCCGATAGAATTTCATGTAATTACATCAACCGTTTGCATAAAACCAAAATGTGATTTAATCAAGGATATGTATACAATGTGAGAGAGCCAAGCAATGAGATGATATTATGTGGCGCGTCTGTTACACAGAGTGTATTTTCGTGGAATGCGCTTCCCCGGTGAAGTGATACAAGCAAATTCAATACAGGCGTAAAGTGTTTTGTCGATAGGCTCATGCATATGCAAAGATTAAATGAAGTGGATCATATATTGACAGAGGATACCTGGGTTAATACTGCTGTCTTGGTCGGAGGCGGTATTGCGGGTGAAAGGACATGTTGCTGTGCAGTAAAATTGCGGTGTATTCATTAGTAACCCCTCATTTTCCGGGACATGTACCTTTTCGTTACTACCACCTGGGAGGAATGCAGGAGACTGAAGAACCAGGTTCATTGGCCAATACAAGGTGTTTTCCTTTCTACTGTCAGATATCTGAATGGCATATCAACCCATTATGATTTGTCATTCTCTTTGGGAAAAAATATATGTGTATTTAATGATCAAATATCTAATGATACATTATCAGAAAAGAGGCTGGACTGCGCAGACGCGTAACGTATGGAGGCAAAGGTCTAAAAAGGAGAGGAATTTTTCAACGGTCATTTATTTTGAGGCAAGAGGCGGAGAGTGAAGAAGAAAAGGGCATCTCGGAGAGAAGCCATTATTTTAACAGGTGGGAGAAAAGAAGCTAGACTGCGCAGGCGGGTAACGTCGCGCGTCAAATGTTTAAAAAGATACTGCCATATACAGCGGCCATCATCGTAGCGGCCCATCGTCGGAGTGGACTGCTAGAGTGGGACGGCTTTGGCTCAACAGGCTTCGGCGTGAACAAGCAGAGGCAAGGGTAGGTCCACGGTAAGTTTTGTTTTGTTCGTTTATAGTAGAGAGAATACCAGGCAGGATGTTGGAATGCTCCTCTTGCGGGATGTGGGAAGTCAGGGAGACCTTCGGTCTCCCTGACCACGACAACTGCAAGAAGTGCATCCAGCTGTAGCTCCTAACAAACCATGTTAGGGATCCGGAGCAGGAGCTGGATGACCTCCGGATCATTAGTGAGAATGAGAAGTCTATAGATAAAAGCTACAGGGAGGCAATTACGCCAAAGGAACAGCTCACAGGTAATTGGGTTACCGTCAGGCGAGGGAAGGGGAATGGTCAGGTAGAACAGGGATCCCCTGTGGCCATTCCCCTCAACAAGTATACCGATTTGGATACTGTTGGGGGGGGGGGTGAATGACTTACCTGGGACAAGCTGCAGAAGCCCGATGTCTGGCACTGAGACAGGTTCCGCAGTGCAGAAGGGAGGGGTGGGGGGGGGGGAGAAGAGGCGAGCGGTAGTGATAGTGAACTCGATAGTTAGAGGTACAGACAGGAGGTTTTGTGGTCGCGATGGCACAGCATTCTGAAATGGGAGGGTGAGCAGCCAGATGTCATGGTACACATCGGTACCAATGACGTAGGAAGAAAGATTGAGGAGGTCCTGAAGAGTGAGTATAGGGAGCTTGGTAGGAAGTTTTAAAGCAGGACATCAAGGGTAGTCATCTTATGATTGCTACCTGTGCCACGTGCCAGTGAAGGTAAGTATAGGATGCTTTGGATGATGAATACGTGGCTGTGAAACTGGAGTAGGGGCGGGGTTTCAGATTTCAGAATCATTGGGACCTCTTCTGGAGCAGGTGGGACCTGTACAAGAGAGACGGGTTACACCTGAACTAGAGTGGGACCAATATCCTTGCAGGGAGGTTTGTCAGTGCTATTGGGGGGGGGGGGGGGGGGGGGGTTAAATAGATTTGCAGTGGAATGGGAACCAGAGTGCCAGAGTAGATAGTGGAGCGGGGGTGAAAATAAATGATATTAAAGGTTCATGCAAAGTCACAAATAGAAGGGCTGCGTGTGGTGGTAATAATCTTCTGACGTGTGTCTATTTCAATGCAATGAGTATTATGAGGACGGCTGACGAGTTGAGGGCGTGGATTGACACGTGGAATAATGACATTGTAGCCATTAGTGAAACTTGGCTCCAGGATGGGCAGGACGGGCGGCTTAATGATTCAGGATTCTGATGCTTCAGATGTGAGAGAGGCAGAGGGATGAATGGCGGGGTGGGTGGGGGGGGGGGGGAATTATGGTGGCATTGCTAGTCAGCGAATGTCCCAGCAGTGCTCAGGAAGGACAGATTAGAAGACGTGTCTATGGTGACCATATGGGTGTAGTTGAGAAACAGAAAAGGTATGTCCACTTTAATGGGGTTGTATTATTTACCCCCCAATAGTCAGAGAGAATTGGAGGAGCAAATTTGCAGAGAGATAGCAGACAACCGCAGGAAACATAAAGTTGTGATAGTAGGGGATATTAATTTTCCACATATTGATTGGGACTCCCATACTCTTAAAGGTCTAGACGGGTTAGAGTTTGTAAAATGTGTTCAGGAAAGTTTTCTAGATCAATATATAGAGGTACCGACTACAGAGGGTG
Organism: Hemitrygon akajei; assembly: GCF_048418815.1. Lineage (NCBI taxonomy): Eukaryota > Metazoa > Chordata > Chondrichthyes > Myliobatiformes > Dasyatidae > Hemitrygon > Hemitrygon akajei. Next base: position 195,479,580 of record NC_133126.1, read on the forward strand.
CAATATTAGATCTCCTATTAGGAAATGTGTTAGGACAGGTAACGGAAGTGTTTTTGCAGGGGAACACTTTGGTTCCAGTAATCATAACACCATTACTTTCAAGTTGATCATGGATAAAGATAGATCTCGTCCTCGGTTTGAGGTTCTAAACTGTAGAAAGGCCAAATTTGAAGAAATGAGGAACGATCTAAAAATTGGGACAGGTTGTTCTCTGTCAAGGATTTCGTTGGTATGTGGGGGGCCTTCAAAGGAGAAATTCTGAGAGTGCAGAGTTTGCATGTTCCTGTCAGGATTAAAGACAAAGTGAATAAGAATAAGGAACCTTGTTCTCGAGGGATTTTGGAACTCTGATAAAGAAGGAGAGAGAGAGATATATGGCATTTATAGGAAACAGGGAGCAAATAAGATACTTGAGCAGTATAAAAAGTGAGAAAAAAACTTAAAGAAATCAGGGGGGCTAAAAGAAAACATGACGTAGCTTTGGCATTCAAAGTGAAAGATGGTCCAAAGAGCATCTGCAGGTATATTAAGAGCAAATGAACAGTAAAGGATAAAATTGGTCCTGTTGAAGATCAGAGCTGTCGGCTATGTATGGAACCAAAAGAAATGCGGAAGATGTTAATTTCTTTTCTTTTTTTGCATCGTCATTTACTAAGGAAACTTGCGTGGGGTCAATGGAAATAAAGCAATCAAATAGTGTTGTCAAGGAACCTATACAGATTGAAGAAGAGGAGGTCCTTGCTACCTTGAGGCAAATCAGAGTAGATAAATCCCCAGGACCTGACAGGGTATTCCCTTGGATCTTGCAGGAAACTAGTATTGAAATTGCAGGGGCCCTGGCAGATATATTTAAAATGCCGGTATCTATGTGTGAGGTGCCGGAAGATTGGAGTATATCTCAAGTTGTTCTGTTGTTTAAAAAATGGCTCTAAAAGTAATCCAGGAAATTATAGGCCGGTAAGTTTGACATCGGTAGTAAGTAAATTATTGGAAGGAGTACTAAGAGATAGGATCTACAAATATTTACATAGACAGGGACTTATTAGGGAGAGTCAACACGGCTTTGTGCATGGTAGGTCATGTTTAACAAATCTTTTAGAGTTTTTCGAGGAGGTTGCAAGGAAAGTGGATGAAGGGAAGATATTGGATGTTGTCTGCATGGACCTCAGTAAGGTCTTTGACAAGGTCCTGCATGGTAAGTTAGTTAGGAAGAATCGGTCGCTAGGTATACATGCTGAGGTAGTAAATTTGATTAGATATTGGCTCAATGGGAGAAGCCAAATTGTGGTAGTGGAGGATTGCTTCTCTGAGTGGACGCCGGTGACTAGTGGTGTGCCATAGGGATCAATGCTGGGTCCATTGTTATTTGTCAGCTATATTAATGATCTGGATGATAATGTGGTAAATTGGATCAGCAAATTTGCTGATGATCCAAAGTGTGGAGGTGTAGTGGACAATGAGGAATGTTTATAAAGCTTATAAAGGGATCTGGACCAGTTGGAAAAATGGGCTAAAAATGGCAGATGGAGTTTAATACAGACAAGTGTGAGGTATTGCACTTTGGAAGGATAACCCAAGGTAGAACATACAAGGTAAATGGTAGGGCACTGACGAGTGCAGTAGACCAGAGGGATCTAGGAGTACAGACACAAAATTCCCTAAAAGTGGCGTCACAAGTAGATAGGGTAATAAAGATAGCTTCTGGTACATTGGCCTTTATAAATCAAAGTACTGAGTGTAAGAGTTGGAATGTTATGTTAACGTTGTATAAGGCTTCGGTGAGGCCCAATTTGGAGTATTGTGTACAGTTTTGGCCACCGAATTACAGGAAGGATATTAATAAGCTTGAAAGAGTGCACAGAAAGTTTACAAGGATGTTGCCGGGACTTGAGTGTAAGGGGTTCTTCATGTTACTGCGTATGTGAATCAAAATGGCTTCTTTGGTTTTGTTAAAAGTAGGAATGCTTCCTTGTTATGATAAGTGATTTCTCTCGCAGCTTGTTTAGGTTGAGAGTTGCTGATAACGGGGATTGTATTCATTTTTAAACAATTGGGATTAATGTTATTCTCTCTTCTGGGTGTGTAAACTATTGTTGGCGGGCATTTGGGGAGTCGGCGAGAGGGACTGAAAAGAGAGAGGAAGCGATGCTGTAAGCTGGGCGACAGAACGAACCCCGAGCGGGGATCCGAGGCCAGGATTTTCGGCGAGGAGGGGAGACGAAGACTGACGTGCCGGGGTTGTTTGGTTGATCACTTTGGGTGGTCCTGAGCTACGAGTCGAGGAGGTGTGGGGGGGGATTGAATGGTGGCCAGAAAACATCGTTAATTGAGCTCCAAAGGTTTGTGCACGAAGTGGTTTGGACTTTGACAAGATTTGGCGCCTTTTATTTCTTTTCTTTTCCTTCATATATACTGTATCGTTATTAATCACTTAGTTCTAGTAGAATCTATAAAGTGAACCCATTTAATCGCATATCGTGTACTGTTTGTTATTTGGTGGGTTGGGGACATCGCAAAGCATCCATACAAGCAGATTATCCAGTTTGGCGGGGCCGAAGGCTGCTCCCCCTACAGGGAAGCGAGCTGAGCGAGCCTAAGACGTGGCAGCGGGCTGCATGAGAAACTGAGTTACAGAGAAAGGTTGAATAGGTTAGGACTTTATTCACTGGAGCGTAGAAGAATGAAGGGATACTTGATAGAGTTATTTAAAATTATGATGGGTACAGATAGAGTGAATGCAAGCAGTCTTTGTCCACTGGGGATAGGTGAGAAAAATAAACAGAGGACATGGGGGAAAAGTTTGAAGGGAACATGAGGGGAGGCTTCTTCACACAGTGAGTGGTGGGAGTGTGGGATGAGCTGCCAAATGAAGTGGTAAATGTGGGCTCACTTTTAACACTTAAGAAAAACATGGACAGTTACATGGCTGAGATGTGTATGGAGGGATAGGGGCCAGGTGCAGGACAGTGGGATTAGGCAGAAACATGGTTCGGCACAGCCAAGAAGGACCAAAGGCCTGTTCCTGTGCTGCAATGTTCTATGGTTCTATGTTTGTAATACGTATGTCTCATCCTAACTCTAAAGCCAATTCTGTTTCTGTCATGTTCTATACCTTCCGACATGTCTCTGTTGATTATGATATTGTGCAGAATTGGGGTTTTAGAGATTTACTATCACAAATTGAAGCAGGTAGGGTACAAGGGTAGTACATTTGCAGAGAACTGGCTTTCAGAAATGCAGGAGAACAGTGCTTTACAAATAAGTTGTGCAGTTATGGGACCCAAGATATACCTATCCATTTCCTTTTCCCTGTACGAAGAACATAGTAATTTATAGCACATTTCAGGCCCTTTCGCCCACAATGTCGTGCCGACCTTGTAACTACTCTAGAGACTAGAATTTCCCCAGTGCATAACCCTTTAATTTCTAAGCTCCATGTACCTATCTAAGAGGCTCTTAAAAGGCCCTATTCAAACAGCTTCCACCACCGCCGCAAGCAATACACTCCATGCACCCACCATTCTTTGTGGAAAAGCTTACTCCTGATATTCCCTGAGTACCTAATTCCAAGCACCTTAAAATTATGCCCCCCCCCCCCGTTATTCACTGCAGCCTTGGGAAGAACCTCTGGTTATCCACAAGATCTATTTTCCTCATCAACTTATACACCTCTGTCTGGTCACCTCTTATCCTCTGTCTCTTCAAGGAGAAAAGACCAAGTACAATCAACCTATTCTCATAAGGCATGCCCTCCAATCCAGGCAACGTTTTTGTAAATCTCCTCTGCACTCTCCCTGTAATAGCGACATCCCTCCTGTAGTGAGGTGACCAAAGCAGTACTCCCAGTGGGCTCTGACCGAGGTCATATATAGTTGTAATATTACTTCACGACCTCTGAACTCAATCCCACGGTTGAAGACTGGCAACACACCATATGCCTTCTTAACAACACTGTCAACCTGTGCATTGCCTTTGAGTGTCCTATCGACACGGACCCCAATATCTCTCAGATCCTCCACACTGCCAAGAGTCTTACCATTTATAATATATTTTGTCTTCAAAAGAATGAACTACTTCACACTTATCTGGGTTGGAGTTCATCTGTCACTTCTCAGCCTAGTTCTGCATCCTATCGATGCACTACTGTAACCGCTGACAACCCACAACACTCAGAGGTACACAGTTCTCCTTGCCTCAATAAATACATGTGTAGGCGAAATAGGACTCTCAGCACTCGAAACTGCTGTAGAAAGTCATTGAATATGTAGAGACATGGATTAGTTTCTTTGTTGTTTATCTCGATGCACCCTTCAATCAGTTGATATGCACGACCACTGTAAAATCAAATTTGCACTGCAATTTGGAACATGCAACAACAATAAACAATTCTAGTTGTAGTTGATGGTTTTCCAGATAAAAATGATTCTTTACCCTTTGGCATGAGAAATGTTGGATCTTTACTCATCTGGGCGTTTCATAGATTTATACATCACTACAGCACAGACAGCCTGTTCAACTCATACAGTCAATGCCGAATGCATCAAGCCGCATTGGACCATACCCCTTCAAACCACTCTCATCTACGTATTCAAACTTCCCTTAAATCTTACAACTGATGTGCACCTACCTTTAAACTGAGAGCTCTTCCTCATTGCACAAACCTCTGAGTGAAGGAAATTCCACTCAGATTTTCTTTTGAATATCTCACCATTCGCCCTAACCTGTGAGCTGTGAGGAAAAGGTCTGAGTAGAAAGGAAAGTGACATCGGTGAAGAGCTGAAAGTCAGTGGACAAATACTTTTCTATCGTATTGGGCAAATGATATTGAAGCGAGCTACTTGGCAAACTAACGAGCTATTATCCCAACGGGTTTGCTCACAAGATCACAAGACAAATGAGCAGAAGTAGGCCATTCGGCCCACCTAGTCTGCTCCGCCACTCCACCATGAGCTAAATTATTCTGCCATCTAGTTCCAATTTCCAGCTTTCTCTGCATATCCCTTAATAACCTGATTAATCAGCATCTTGTACTGGACTCACCCACCAAAGGAAACAGCCTTTCCACATCTACTCTGTTCAATCCTTTCAGCATTCGAAATGTGTCTATTAAATCCCCTCTTATTCTTCTATACTCCACTGAATATAGTCCAAGAGCCGACAAAAGCTCCTCATATGTTAGCCCCTGCATGCCAGGAATCATCGTCGTAAATCATCTCTGAACTCTCTGCAACATCAGTACATCCCCTCTAAGTTAGGGGGCCCAAAACTGCACACTGTATTCCAAATGAGGTCTCACCAGTGCCCCATAGAGCCTCATCAACACCTCCTTACTGTTGCACACTATTCCTCTTGAAATGAATGCCAACATAGCATTAGCTTTCCTTACTGCCAATGCAACCTGTGGTTAACCTTTAGGGTATCCTGCACGAGGTCCCCCAAGTCCCTTTGCACTTCCGGTTTTTGAATTTTCTGCCCATCTAAATAATAATCTACACGATTATTTCTTCTCTCAAAATGTACTAATATACGTTTCTAAACATTGTATCTCATCTGCCATTTCTTTGCCACTCTCCTAAACTGAGCAAGTCTCTCTGTTACCTTTCCATTTCTTCAATACTTTCTGCTCCTCTATCTATCATGGTGTCATCCGCAAATTTAGCCACAAATCAATTTAATCCATAATCTAAATCATCGATATATAGTATAAAAATTAGCGGCCCCAACTCTGACCACTGCGGAAAACCGCTATTAAACGGCAACCAACCAGAATAAGAACCCTTTATTCGGAAACTCTGTTTTCTGCCTATCAGCCAATGCTCCACCCTTTCCAATATCTTTCCTGTAATTCCATGGGCTCTCATTTTATTAAGCAGTCTCTTATGCGGCACCTTATCGAAGGCCTTTTGAAAATCCAAATATACGACATCCACAGCCTCTTCTTTGTAAACCTTATTTGAGATTACATCAAAAATTCCAATAGGTTGGTGAGGCAGGATCTGCCCTTCATGCAACCATGCTGGCTTGAGCCAACCTTGTCATGCACTTCGAGGTATTTCATAACCTTGTCCTTGAGTATCGACTCCAATAACTTTCCAAATACCGATATCAGACTAATAGGTCTGTAATTTGCTTTTTTCTGCCTCCTTCCTTTCTTAAACAGCAGAAATACATTTGCAACCTTCCTGTCCTCTGGAAACATGCCAGAGTCTATTGATTACCGGAAGATAATTTCGAATGCCTCCAGAATCTTCAAAGCCACCTCAGAACCCGTGAGAAGACCTCATCAGGTCCAGGAGACTTATCTATCCTTAGTCCGTAGAGCTCCCCAAGCATATTTTCAGGAAACCATGCTGCTTTGGCCTATCTTGTCATGTGTCTCCAGGTACGCCGTAATCTCATCCCTAACAATCGATTCGAATACTTCCCAACCATTGATATCAGGCCAAAAAGGTCTATAGTTTCCTTTCTGCGGCCTCCCACCCTGCTGAAATAGCCGATTGACATTTGCAATTTCCAGCCATCCGGTACAATGCTAATTTTTTTCGATTCTTCAAAGGTCGTTGTTAATACTTCCGCTATCTCTGCAGCTACTTCCCTCAGAACCCAAAGGTGCATTCCCTCAGGTCCAGGAGATATATCCACCCTCCGACCATTAAGCTTCCTGAGCGCATTCTCAGTCGTAATTCGCACTACACAAACCTTTCTTCCCTGATGCTCTTTAATATCCAGTATACTGCAGTCGTCTTCCACTGTGAAGATTGATACCCATTACTCATTCAGATCCTTTGCCATCTCTGTATCTCTCATTACAATATCTGCAGCGTCATTGTGTATTGGTGCAATATCTACCCTCGACTCTCTTTTAATCTGTATATACTTAAATAAGACTTCTAGCATTTTCTTTGATATTAGTCGCCAGCTTCCTCTCAAGAAGGGTCTCTCAAGAAGGCTGTCTACAAGAAAGTGCAGAGCCGTCTCTATTTCCTGAGGAGACTCAGGTGCTTTAAAATCTGCCGGACGATGCTGAGGATGTTCTACGAGTCTGTTGTGGCCAGTGCTATCATGTTTGCTGTTGTGTGCTGGGGCAGCAGGCTGAGGGTAACAGACACCAACAGAATCAATAAACTCATTCGTAAGGCAAGTGATGTTGTCGGGGTGGAAATGGACTCTCTGACGGTGGTATCTGAAAAGAGGATGCTGTCCAAGTTGCATGCCATCTTGGACAATGACTCCCATCCACTCCATAATGTACTAGTTAGGCACAGGAGTACATTGAGCCACAGACTCTTTCCACCGAGATGTAACACTGAGCGGTATAGGAAGGTATTCCTGCCTGTGGCCATCAAACTTTACAACTCCTCCCTCGGAGTGTCAGACACCCTGAGCCAATAGGCTGGTCCTGGACTTATTTCCACTTGGCATGAATAACTTATTATTTAATTATTTATGGTTTTATATTGCTATATTTCTTCACTATTCTTGGTGCGGCTGTAACGAAACCCAGTTTCCCTCGGGATCAATAAAGTATGTCTATCTGTAATCCTCCCATATCTGCTCCAGGTGCTCCGAGCCGCAGCTCCTAAGGGACCGAGTTAGGGAACTGGAGCTGCAGCTCGAAACATTCGTCTGGTCAGGGAGAGTGAGGAGTTGATAGAGAGGAGTTACAGGCAGGTGGTCACACCGGGGCCACGGGAGGCAGATGGTCGGGTCACGGTTAGGAGAGGGAAGGGAAGTTTCAGGTACTACAGAGTACCCCAGTGGTTGTACCCTTTGACAATAAGTACTCCTGTTTAAGTAGTGTTGGGGGGGTGGGGGAAGCAACAGTGCCGTGCCTCCGGCACAGAGTACGGCCCTGTACTCAGAAGGGTAGTGAAAGGAAGAGGAAGGCAGTAGTAATAGGGAACTCGATAGTTAGGAGGTCAGATAGGCGATTCTGTGGACGCGATCAGGAGACCCGTATGGTAGTTTGCCTCCCTGGTGTCAGAGTCCGGGTGTTCCTGATATCCTGAAGTGGGAGGGTAAGGAGCCAGCGGTCGTGGTACATATCGGTACCAATGACATAGGAAGGAAAAGGGAAGAGGACCTGAAATGAGAATATAGTGAGTTAGGAAGGCAGTTGAGAAGAAGAACCGCAATGGTAGAAATCTCAGGATTACTGCCTGTGCCACGCGACAGTGCGAGTAGCAATGGAATGAGGTGGAGGATAAATGCGTGGCTGAGGGATTAGAGCAGGGGGAAGGGATTCAAATTTCTGGATCGTTGGGACTTCTTTTGGGGCAGGTGTGACCTGTAAAAAAAGGACGTGTTACCCCTGAATCCTAGGGGGACTAATATCCTGACGGGAAGGTTTAATAGAGCTGTTAGAGAGGGTTTAAACTAATTTGGCAGAGGAATGGGAACCGGAATGATGGAGCGGAGGAGAGGGAAAACAGAACTAGATCTAAGGTAGTGAGCAGGAAGGATGTCAGGAAGGACAAGCAAATTTTGCAGCCATTGGAATGTGTTGCAGTGCAATAAAGTTGCAGTGCAATCAATGCAGACAGTACCAAATAATGGACTTAAGGTGTTATACTTAAATGCCCTCAGCATAATTAATAAGGTGGATGATCTTGTTGTATAGATACAGTTTAGCAGGTATGATATTTTGGCCATCACTTAGACGTGGCTAAAGGATACATGTCTCTGGGAGCTGAACGTCCAAGGATACACGGTGTATCGGAAGGATAGTCAGGTAGGTAGAGGGGGTGCCGTGGCTTTAATGGTAAGAAATGGTATTAAATCATTAGGAAGAGTTGACATAGGATCGGAAGGTACAGAATATTTATGGGTTGAGCTAAGAAATCGCAGGAGTAAAAGGACTTTGATGGCAGTTATCTACAGGCCTCCAAACAGCTGCAGTGATGTGGACTACAAATTACAACAGGAAATAGAAAATACTTGCCAGAAGGGCAGAGTTATGATAATTGTAGGGGATTTTATATTGCGAGTGGATTGGCAAAATCAGGTCAGCACTGGATCTGAAAAGAGAGAATTTGTAGAACGTCTACGAGATGGCTTTTTAGAACAACTTGTTGTTGAGCACACTAGGGGATCGGCTGTACTGGATTGGGTATTGTGTAACGAATCAGAGGTGATTAGAGAGATGGAAGAGAAGGAACCCTTAAGAGGCAGCGATCATAGCATGACCGAGTTCACTGTGAAATTTGGGAAAGAGAAGACGAAATCCGATGTGTCGGTATTTCAGTGGAGTGAGGAAAATTACTGTGGCATGAGAGGTAAACTGGCAAGGGTTGACTGGAAAGGGGCACTAGCGGGAAGGACGGCAGAGCCGCAGTGGCTGGAGTTTATGCGAGAAGTGAGGAAGGTGCAGGACAGATATATTCCAAAGAGGAAGAAATTTTCGAATGGAAAAAGGATGCAACCGTGTCTGACAAAAGAAGTCAAAGGCAAAGTAAAATCAACGCAGAGGGCATACAAGGCAGCAAAAGATAGTGGGAAGACAAAGGATTGTGAAGTTTTTAAAAGCTTACAAAAGGAAACTAAGAAGGTCATTAAGAGGGAAAAGATGAACTATGAAAGGAAGCTATCAAATAATATCAAAGAGGATACTAAAAGCATTGTCAAGTATATAAAGACTAAATGTCAGATGAGAGTAGATATAGGACCGATATAAAATGATGCTGGAGAAATTGTAATGGGAAATATGTAGATGGCGGTGGAACTGAACGAGTATTTTGCAGCTGTCTTCACTGAGGAAGACATCGACAATATAACGGACATTCGAAGGTGTCAGGGAAGAGAAATATGTGCAGTCATAATTACGACAGAGAAAGTACTCAGGAAGCTGAATAGTCTAAGGGTAGATAAATCTGCTGGACCAGATGGAATGCACCCTCATGTTCTGAAGGAAGTAGCAGTGGAGATTGCGGAGACATTAGCAATGATCTTTCAAAAGTCGATAGCTTCTGGTCTGGTTCCGGAGGACTGGAAGATTGCAAATGTCGCTCCGCTATTTAAGAAGTGAGCAAGGAAGCAAAAAGGAAATTATAGACCTGTTAGCTTGACATTGGTGGTTGGGAAGGTGTTGGACTCGATTATCCAGGATGAGGTTTCGGAGTACCTGGAGGCATATGACAAGATAGGCAGAACTCAGCATGGTTTCCTTAAAGGAAAATCCTGCCTGACAAACGTAATGCAATTTTTTGAGGAAATTACAAGTAGGCTTGACAAGGGCGATGCAGTGTATGTTGTGTATTTGGATTTTCAGAAGTCCTTTGACAAGGTGCCACACATGAGGCTGCTAAACAAGATAAGAGTCCATGGAATTACGGGAAAGTTACATAAGTGGATAGAGCGTTGGTTGATTGGCAGGAAAGAAAAAGTGGGAATAAAGGGATCCCATTCTGGTTGCCTGCCGGTTACCAGTGGTATTCCACAGTGGTCCGTGTTGGGGCCGCTTCTTTTTACGTAGTATATCAATAATTTGGTTTATGGACTAGATGGCTTTGTGGCTAAGGTTGCTGATGATACAAAGACAGGAGGACGTGCCGGGTAGTGCTGAGGAAACTGAGGGTCTGCACAGAGACTTGGATAGATTGGGGGAATTTGCAAAGAAGTGGCAAATGAATTACAATGTCGGAAAGTGTACGGTCATGCACTTTGGTAGAAGAAATAAACGGGCAGACTATTATTTAAATGGGAAGAAAATTCAAATTTCTGAGATGCAACGGGACTTGGGAGTCCTTGTGCAGGATACCCTTAAGGTTAAACTCCAGGATGAGTCGGTGGTGAAGAAGGCGAATGCAATGTTGACATTCCTTTCTAGAGTATAGGAGCAGGAATGTGATGTTGAGGCTATATAAGGCACTGGTAAGACCTCACTTGGAATACTGTGTGCAGTTTTGTGCTCCTTATTTACGAAAGGATTTGTTGACATTGGAGCGGGTTCAGAGAAGATTCACTAGAATGATTCTTGGAATGAGAGGGTTAACATAAGAGGAACGTTTGACCAATCCTGGACTGTACTCCTTGGAGTTTATGAAAATGCGGGGGGACCTCATAGAAACATTTCGAATGTGGAAAGGCATGGACAGAGTGGATGTGGCAAAGTTTTTTCCCATGGTGGGGGATCCTAGTACGAGAGGACATGACTTGAGGATTGCAGGGTGCCCATTCAGAACAGAGATGCGATTTTTTTTTTTGGCCAGAGGGTGGTGAATCTATGGAATTTGTTGCCAAGGGCGACAGCGGAGGCCAAGTCGTTGGGTGTACTTAAGGCAGAAGTTGATAGGTAACTGAGTGGTCGGAGCATCAAAGGTTATGGTGAGACGGCGGGGGAATGGGACAAAGGGGAAATTGGATCAGCTCATGATGAAATGGCGGAATATTCGATGGGCCGAACGGTCGACTGCTGCTCCTTTATCTTATGGTCTTATAATTCATCTTTTCCTTCTTAATGACCTTCTTAGTTTCCTTCTGCGAGATTTTAAAAGCTCCCCGATACTCTCTCTTCCCACTAGCTTAGGCTTCCTTGCATTTTCTCTCCTTTCCTTTTACTTTGGCTCTGCCTTCATTTGTTAGACACGGTAGTGTCTTTCTTCCCTTTGAAAATTTCTTCTTATTTGCAATATAGATATGTCTTGCACATCCCTCATTTTTCGCAGAAACTCCAGCAATTTCGGCTCTGCTGACTTCCTGCAAATGTCTTTTCCAATCAATTTCCGCCAGTTCCCCACTCATGCCATTGTAATTTCCTTTATTCCACTGAAATACCGACACGTTGGATTTTATTTTTTCCCTCTCCAACTTCAATGTGAACTCGAACATTTTGTGAACACTGTTCCCAAAGGGTTCCTTAACCTGAAACTTTCTTATCACCTCAGGATCATTGTTCAACATCCAGTCGAGCACAGCTGATCACCTAGTGGGCTGAACAAAAAGCTGCTCTAAAAAGCCACCCCTTAGACATTCTACAAATTCTATCTCTTAACGTCTAGTACTGACCTGGTTTTCCGAATCCTCTTCCATGTTAAAATCCCCAGTGTTTATCATGAGATTGCCTTTCTGACACGCTTTTCTTATCTGCTGCTGTAACTTGTGATCCACATCCCGGTAAGCTGTTTGGAGACTTGTAAACCACTGCCATTTGGGTCTGTTTACCCTTTTGCCGTTTCTTAACTTAACCCATGGAAACGCTAAACCTTCCAATCCTATGTTAACTCTTTCCAAAGATTTAATATCATTTCTTCTGCAAAGATCCACACCACCCCCTCTGCCTACTAACCTATCTTTCCGAAATGTCGTATATCCTTGGACGTCCAGCTCCTAATGGCAACCATCCTTAAGCCAAGTTTCAGAGATGGCTACAACATCACATTTACCAATCTGTAGCTACATTTCGAGATCGTCCATTTTATTCCTTATGCTGCGTGCATTCAAATACAATACTGGCAGACCCTGGATCATCACTGTCAACCTCTTCTGAGATTGGCAGAGATTATCTTGTCTACCACTCCAATGCCAGCGCAACTGCTCTTAGATGAGAAGCCAAGCCTGTTCATAATTCTCAATGAGCCATCTCACTACTGCCTTATAAAGCCTCACTATCACATCCCTGTTCTTGCATTGTTTACCTCCTGAAATGAGTGCTAACATTGCATTTGCCTTCTTCACCACAAGTCCTTTGCATCTCCAATTTTCGAATATTCTCCTCATTTAGAAAATACCCTGCACATTTGTTTCTACTACCAATGTGCATGGCCACGCATTTTCCAACATAATAATTCATTTCTCACTGCCTTGCCCATTCTCCTAATCTGTCCTTCTACAAACAACCTGTCCCTCAGGACCTCATTCCCCTTCACTCGTCGTCGTATCAAACGCAAACTTGGCAACAAAAGCAACTATTCCATCAGCTAAAACATTGATATACAACATAAAAAGGGGTTCCAAACTGATCTCTATGGAGCAGTAGTAGTCGGCGTAAGCCAACCAGAAAAATGATCCTCTTACCTCCGACTCGCTGCCTCGTATCAACTAGCCAATGTTCAAACCATGCCACTAAGTTTCCTGTAAAACCACGGGCTCTTAACTGGGTAAGCAGCCGCATGTGAGGCACACTGTCGAAGGCCTTTGAAATTCCAATTAGATAACATCGACTTCATCTATCGTACTTGAAATCTCCTCAAAATATTCCAACATGTTCGTCAGGTAAGGTTTCCTCTTAAGGAAACCATGCTGACATTGTCCTATCCTGTCCTGTGTCACCAAATACTCCATAGTCTCATCCTTAACAATTGACTCCAACATCTTTCCAACCACTGATGTCAGCCTAACTGGTCTATAATTTCATCCGATTGCCTTCCTCCTTTCTTTATGAGTAGAGTGACATCTGCGATTTTGCGGACCTCTGGCAGTATGCCGGAGAAAAATTAGTTTTCAAAAATCATTAATAATGTCTCCACAATCTTTACTTCTACCTATTTCAGAACCTTAGGAAATTCATCTTATCACTTTTTGAGCACCTTCTCCCTTGTAATAGCATCTGTACTCTCTTCTCTTCCCTCACACCCTTAAATATCTGGTGCGCTTCAAGTGGCTTCCAGAGTGAAGACTGATACAACCAAACTCGTTTAGTATATCTGCCATCGTCTTGTCCTGCATTAGTACTTCTCCGCCCTCATTTTCTCGATGTCCTACATCCAATTTCACCTCTCTGTTTTTTTTACATCTTTGCAAAAGCTTTTAGCTTTTACCACGCTCTTCGATATTTTTGTTAGCTTGCTTTCATATTTCATTTCCCCCCACATGATTCATTTACCTGCTCTCTGTAGTATTTTAAAATCTTTTCAATCCTCTCTCTTTCCACTAATTTTTGCTTTGTTGTATGCACTCTCGTTTGCTTCTAGATTAGCTTTGATTTTCTTGTCAGCCACGATTGTACTATTTTCCCATTTGGGGATTTCTTCTTTTTTGGAATATCTCTGTCCTGTACCTTCATCTTTTCCAACATAAACTCATACCGATGCTACTCTGCTGTTATTCCTGCCAACTTGCTTTGGCCAATTCCTCTCTCATACCTTGTAATTTCATTTAATCTACTGAAATACTGCTACGTCAGACTTTATACTTTTCCCCTACCGAATTTCCAGCTGAACGGAACATATTGCAATCACTGCCTCCTAAGCTGCCTAATCACCCCTGGTTGATTACATGATATCCAATACAAAATAGCTGATCCCCGAGTAGGCTCAACGACAAGCTGTTCTAAAAATCCATCTCATAAGCATTCAGCAAATTCAGCCTCTTGATATCCATTTCCAAACTGATTTTTCCAATCAATCAGCATGATGAAACGCTATTTTGAAAAACCTTTTTCATTTATTTTTGTATTCTGTGGTCCATATCCCAGCTGCTGTTTGGAGTCCTGTCTATAACTGTGGCCATCACCCTTATATACAGTCATTTTACCCTTGAAGTTTCTTAACTCAACCACAAGGATTCAACATTTTCGAAGCCTTGTCAAAACTTTCACCTGATTTGATGGCATTTTCTACCAGCAGAACCACGCCACCCACTCTGCCGACCTTCCTATCCCTCTTATACAGTATGTAACCTGAGACATACAGCTCCCAACTACAACCATACATCAACCACAGTTCAGTGACAACCACGACAATCTGTAAAATGTAACAAGATCACCCACCTTATTTCTTATACTCCGTACATTGAGACATAACAGTTTGAGCACTGAATTTGCTGCCCTTTTTGATTCTGCATCTCTAATGCATTGATACTCACCCTGCTGACTCCAACTTTGAGCCATCATCTGTCTCCCCTTCCTGACAGTCTGACTGCATGTTGTTTTTGCTTAATTTACCAACCATCTTATCCTATGTCGCATCACTCTGGCTCCTTCCCCAGCAACTCAAACAAACCTGCCTGCAAGAATATCGGCTCCACTCGGTTTCAGGTACAGCCTGTCATTTCTGATCAGTTCATAACTCCCCAGAAGATATACCGATGATCCATGAACCTGAAGCCCTGCCCCCTGCACCAAATGTTCTGCCAAGCCTTGTTCTTTCTGATCGTCCTGCTTTTACTCTCGCTGGTGATTGGCGCATGCAGAAAATCAATAATTGCTACCGAGGAAATCCTGTTTCTTAGCTTTCTACCTTGTTTTCTACATTCTCACTGAAGGACCTCTTTGTTTTTCCTTTCTATGTTATTTTTCAGTAAGGCATGTACCAGGACATCCCACTCCTGCCCTCTGCAAAATGCTGTGGACGGGATCCGAGTCGTCCCTGACCTGGTACGTGGGAGGTAATATACCATTCAGATGTCCGTTCATGCCCACAGAACCTCGTGTCCGTTCCTCTGACTATTGAGTCCCATATCACTATCGGTACCATCTTCTCCCACTTTCCCTTCTGCACCATGGACCTATGCTCAATGCCAGTAACCTGGTCTCTGCTGCATTCCCTTTCCCGGTTATCGCCCAAAACGGTATCCCATACGTTATGCTTCGATTTGACGGGAATGACCACAGGATTGTTCTTTTTAACAGCCTATGTGCATTTCCATTTCTCCTGACAGTCATTATGCTACCTGCCTCGTAGAACTTCGGGATAACTATTTCCCTGTGACTCTGGTCGATTGTCTCCTCACTCTCCCATATAAGCCGAAGGTTATCCAGCTTCTGCTACGGATCCATAACACGGTCTTCAAGAACAGGGAGCCGGATGTACTTCACGCAGATGTGGCTCCCTAGGAGACTTTGCGTCTCCGAGGACTCCAACACCCTGCATGAAGAACACACAGCAGCGGTTTACTATACCAGGTACAGTAAGAGAAATAAAATGAAATTGAACAGATGCTTACACGGAGCCAACGCCTCTTTCGAGCTGAGGCTGTCTGAATGGGTATGTAATTTGATCCGAGTGGTTTTGATCTGTGATTGAATTTTGATGCAAGAAGGGGTACTGTTAGTATCTCAAAAACCGCTGATCTCCTGAAAAACAGTCTCTAGAGATTACAGGGAATTCTGTGAAAATTGATTCTGTGCGTGAAAACGCTTTATTAATGGGGTGTGTCAAAGAAGAATGGCCAGGCTGGTTCAAGTTGACAAGACGGCCAGAGTAATTCAAATATTTATGCACAACACCTCATCGAATGAACAAGTGGATGGGCTTCTATAACAGAAGACCAAAGGTCGTATGAAAGCTGTACCTAACAATGTTGCCGCCATGTGTACTTCTTGTCCATTTATGTCCTTCATCATTACTCATATTTTCGTTCGAATGATTAAGTTTTCTCCATCAGTGCAAAATCTCCTTACATACGAAACATCAAACAAGTATCCTTGAGGAGACTGGAAACTCTTTCCGGACAAATTACTGTATCTAATCTTTAATTAGGAAGTTGAGTAAATCAAGTATTACCACACCGTGGACTCTAACAATATTCTTTCGTTATTACACAATGTATTCATTACTTAGTAGACTATAGTATGTCGCTATTATCAGCCACTTCTAAACCTCTCGACAGTTACTGTGCCACACAACGAAGACACTATACAATTGGCAAAATATTATCGCACTTCATAAATTCACATTGACTCAGCTCAACGATATAATTATTTTACAGAGATTTTGATATCACGGGCTTCCTCATACATCCTGGTATTTTCACAACTATTCAAGTCAAACGAACAGTTGGGTAGTTCTGTGTTTTCTTTGCTTCGACGACTAAATACCTGCATCACATTTATTATCCACAGAAACGTACATGAATCTGTATTATTTTCGAAGATGTTATCCGATGTACCACTGAGTCCAAACCATCTGAGAATTACTTCAGGCTTAAAATTTTGATAAGTATTTCCTAACTTTTAGCAACAGCATCCGATCAAGAAATTCCTGAAGTGTGTAATCTTAATTGACTTGAATAAGAAAATTAAATAAAAATGCTGCAATATTTAAATTTCTCGAAGATCCAAATAGCACTGAGTAATAGAACGTGTTTGGCGTAAATTTGAGATTGGTACTGGCGGATAAGTTTCAATACCTAAAGCTTAAACAGGAAGTAACCATGAATAGAAATCACACATCACATTACCGCTTGGTCATTCTCTGTTAAACTTGTTTGACATAATCTGTTTATACAGTCTAATGTACATTATTCACTATAGCTTTTACGTACATTTGAATCACGTGAGTTCAATTCTTAAACAATGATTAAGTTAACCTGTCGACGCAACAAAAATATTCGAATCTGCGTTCAATGTACGAGGATTGCACAGCCGATGAAGTTATGATGCAAGAGGCATTGGCAGTTAATGTGAAGTCCCTATAATCATCTGTTTCTGTGTATTAATCTCCGGTTTCAATAAGATGATGTAGCATTTTGGCACAAAAATACAAACTAGCAGACCGACGCTTGATGCCCAAATGGCGAACACTTCAACAGCCACGGTATACTTTCCCGGAGAGCTCACATAGGCTGGAATGAAAGTTATCCAAACAGCGGAAAAGATCAGCATGCTGAAGGTGATGTACTTGGCGTCGTTGAAACTATCCGGCAGTTTCCGTGCAAGGAATGCAAGCACTAAACACACAATGGACAGCAAAGCAATGTAAACAGAGACAAAGTAAAAGGCTGTCACTGAGCCCACGTTACATTCCAGAATAATGATGTCTCTGTAATGGCTCATGTTTTTCTGGGGGTAGGGAGGTGTCAAACTTAACCAGACAATGCAAACTAAACCTTGCATAAAGGTAAGAAGGAAGACGCCCACGCGTTGCTGCACAGGTCCGAACCAATTCATTATACGGCTATTGGGTTGATTTGCTTTAAAAGCAATCACGACAAGTATGGTTTTCCCTAGGATGCAGGAAATGCAGAGAACGAACAGAATTGCGAAAGTGGTGCGGCGCAACATGCACGAGCAGCCGGATGGTTTTCCTATGAAGGTGAGTGAGCAAATGAAGCAAAGCAGCAGGGCGAAGAGAAGTAGAAAGCTTAGTTCAGAGTTATTAGCTTTTACCATGGCAGTTTTCCGATACCGGTAGAAAATGGCAGCGATGAACAACGTAAAGAACACTCCTACTAGAGCAAGCGTCACTAATATAAACCCAAGACCTTCGCCAAATGAAAGAAACTCAGTCTTCTTGAGAACACATTGTGTTTTTGCCTGATTAGTCCAGTATTCCGATGGACACTTGATGCAATCCGTGGAATCTGGAAAAATAATTATTTTATATGTAAATATGTGAGCACAGTACTGCGGAATTGAGAGATGTGGTTGTGCATCTTAGCACTTACCAGTGGCATTGCTGATCTCACCATCAGCACACCTTGCACAATTAAAGCAACATACCGGCTGCCCTTTACGGCTGACCTTTCTTGTTCCAGGAAAGCATGGTTCTGAGCAAACAGCTCTTGGGATCTGAAGAAACAGAACACACCATGAAAGCATTCATTGTATGCGTAAATAAAGCCGTTGAGCATGCTGTGCAGCTAATAGAAATCCTTAAAATTAATATTGAGAAGGCAGAGTAAACTGACTGTCCAGGGAATGTCAAACTGAGATAATCAGGAAAAAATATTAGATGTGAGGAATATGATTTCATAAAAGGGGAATACTAGACTAGATATTTTGAATCTTGAGAACAGAATATGCATCCCATGACAGCAGAGATTTTGAAGTTCGGCTTTCAAAATCAGGAATGATTCGCCTGGAATAAATGAGTAAGGAGCAGTATATGATCGCAGTTCAATACATTCTCACAGGAAGGTTTCATCCATTGATCTTCTAATCCCCCGAGAAAAAGAGAATCAAAATGTCAGAAATGCGCCTTACATTGCATAAGTCTAAGGCATTATCGGCAATAGAATATAATTGGTTCTATCTGCAATAGAACATATAATACAAATATAGACAACTAAAACAGAGTAGCACGCCCTTCGTGCGGAAGCATTAATCTTACTCATCCCGTCGAATTTCACCTGGATCATAGGTCTCCATGAACCTGCCATTCATGTATAGTATCTCCTCAATTTTCACTCAAAATTTGATATCGAACCCGCATCCACCAATTGCGCAGCAGGTCGTTCCACACCCGAACCACCATCTCTGCGCAGGAGGTCCCCCTCGTGTTCACCTTAATCATTGCACATATCACCCTTACCCAAGACATCCAATTGTAGTCTCACCCAAACTCATTGGAATAAGCCTGCTTTCATTTCTCCTCTCTCTTCGCCTCATATGTTTTTTTTCTTTATATCTCTAGCAAGTCTCCCTTCAGCCTTCTCCGTTCTAGTAAATAATGTCTGAAGCTTTTCAAATTTTCCCAAATACTTAGATTCTCAAGTCTGGTGAGCATCCTTGTAAATCTTCTTCTCACTCTTTTAAACCTATTCATTTCTTTACTGTGTGCAGATCATTAAAATGCACACAATACTCAAAATTCGGACTCACCAACATCTTACACATTTTCAAAATTGAATCTAACTCATGCACTAAATGCTAAATTTATGAAGCCAAGTGTGTCAAAAACTTTCTTTGTGACCCTATCTATGCGTGATTCCACGCTCAAGAAGCTAGGGATCTATCTTCCCAGATTCCCAGATCTCCTTTCTAAAGGTACATTTTATTGTCAAGGTATGCATGAATCATACAACTTTGATATTTGTTTACTCCTGGTACCTGTTCAATACAGATGTTAATGAAAAAATGTTAATGGCTGTTAATGAAAAACATGACGTCAACTACGCCCCCGCCTCCTCAACAGCAATGAAATAAGTAACGAAATTCCCCACTGCCTGCAGCAAAACAGCCACAATCACAAGCAGAGGATCAACGATCCTCTGGCACAGAACAATCTCCGACACCTCAATCGCAGAAAATAACCGCGACAGTAGCACCAAAACCCCAACTCTCTCTTACACACAAAAAATGAACAGATCACCCACCCGCCAATGGTGCACAAACAAGATAAAGCCGAAAATCTGAAGGAAACCAATGCACAGTCCAATAATCACATGAATCTCAGAACGTGGGTATCAACATTTCGCTGAAAAAGAGGACAGCAGCGGTGCAAACTCTGAACTTTTGTAAATAATGATGCCCATCCCGGTCCTAACGCCGCGGACCGGGACCGAACGCGCCGATTCGCCCGCCGACTGTCTGGCTCCAAGCCATCGTACAGTTCTCCGCATTAACCACAATGTTTTAATTTTCCTTGCCGCTTCGAGGCGAAGTCATTCATGACCCCATCTTTGGTCTTTTCTACGAGTCGCTTTGTGTTTTTGCACCTCTTCTTCTGTCCCGTCTCTGATCTCCATGATGCAGACCCCCTTCTGGTCGCCCAACCGATGAATTTCCTAACATTACAGTTCGCCCCAACCTCCACAACTCTGAGTCACAGGTCCAGTCTAGTAGCCAGAGAATGGCCAAAGGAGTACTCAGCACTGGTTGTCTAACCTCTCTCCCGCCTTCTTTTCACCCATTACCTGTGTCCTGCACCTTGCTTGTAACTACCTCCCTGCTGGTACTGTCTATCAACCTCCGAGCTTCCCGCATGATCCGTAGTTCATTCAGGTCCAGCTCCAACTCCTTAACATGGCATGTTAAAACTGCAGCTGGATCCGCATCTTGAATTATAGCATTCGGGTATTTCTGCCTTCCCACATCCCACAGGAGCGGCATTCTATCATCGTGTTTGACTTTTCCAACGGTTTATGTGTGTAAGATGAAAGAAAGAAAGATTAAACAACGAAAGATACCCTCCGTTAATGGACTACACATCACATCGGCGAAGCCTCAAAGAACAAAGGCCTCAACACCCCAACCTTACATTGACCTGTTCATACAATGGCCGCTAATTTCTCAAAACAAGTGTCACATTATGCAGAATCCATTTTCTCCTTGAGTGCTGTAGCATGCATAAGAATGCGATTGCTCCTGATCTCTTTTGAAATGTCACGACTATTCCAGGGATTTCATATATATCCCAGGCATGCAACTATTTTACATTTCGCTAACGTAGAAGAAGGCCATACTGCATTTCCGCTCGTGCTAGATTTTAACCGTGTCTTTGATTCAACGCACGTGAAAACAGACATTCAGAATTTGCCAGAAACGTGAATATTTCAAATATGTTGCATATGTATCACACAACGAAGAAAGGTGCACCTGAGACTGCCAAGTTTCGGATCCGGGGTAAAGTATCTGATGTAAGAACAAAAAGGTGCTGCTGACATCAGGTGAGGTCCCTGGAAGGTATTCTAAGGGACCCGATACCGTATATAAGTATTCGGATATACAGGCAATGGTTAGAGGTAGGCAACATCGATTTATGCCAGGCAGGCCATCTCTAGATTTTTTCAGGAAGGTACTAGGAAATTTGATGAAGGCATGACAGGGGAATGTTGTCTACAGGGACTTCAGCAAGACAGATAACAAGGTCCGCTTGAAGGGTTGGTGAAGATTCAGTTGTTCGGTATTCGAGAACGGTAGTAAATTATCATCACGGGAGAAACCATAGAGTTGTAATAAATGATTGTGTCTATGACCGGGTCGTCTGTGAATTGTGGTGTCCCATAGGGACCGGTGGTATTTTCTGAATGATTATAATCTATTTCAACCATATGGAAGGTAATGTGGATCAGTAAACAGCGGATGAATTCTAAATTGATCCTGTAGTGGAAAGCAAGGTAGACGGCCAAAGCTTGCTGCGGGATATGGAAGAGCTGCATAATTGGCGGAAAAATGGCAGATGTAATTTAATATAGGACCGGCTGGTGGTGTAGCGGCATCAGCATTGGATTTCAAAGCAGATGGTCTTGAGTTTAAACACAGCCGGGTCCCAACCTGGGCAGCAACATATTCTGCGCAGAAGAAAATCCTGTCAAACTACTTCTGCATTTTGCCACGAAAACCCTATCACCCCTCAGATTCATGAGTTCGCGAAGAATCGGACTTGATTTTCTGACTGACCAACATAATTTAATCGAGACAAGGGTGAGATCTTACATTTTGGGAGTACAAACCACTGTAGGACTTACACGTGAGATGTAGGGTACTATGGAGTGAGGTAGAGCATACCTCACAAATTCATAATTTGTTCCAAGTCGTCTCACAGATGGATAGGACCATAAACAGAAGGTGTGGCACATTGGCCATAAATCTAATTACTGAGTATAGGAGTTGGGATGCTGTACTGAAGTCATAAACAACCAGTGACTTCTACTCTGGGATATTTTGGCAGATTTAGACAGCTACCACCAAGAACGATGTAAGATTGAAAGAATGCAGAGAAAACGAGGATGTTACCAGGACTTGAATTTTAGAGAACCATTGAAAAGGGTAGTACTGTATGTGGCCTATGATATTAATGGATTTGTGACTAAATTTGTCGATGTTTCAAGGATAGCTGGAGGAGCGAGTCGTGTTGAGGCAAGAGAGCCTGCAGAGAGACTTAGATAGTTTAGGTGAATGGGCAAAGAAGTGGCAAATGAAATACGTTGGAAAGCGTATGGTCATGCACTTTGGTGGAAGAATCAAACGGGCAGTCTATTGCTTAGATGGGAAGAGAATTCAAAATGCAGAGATGCAAAGGAAGTTGGGAGTCCTTGTGCAGGATAACCTAAAGGTTAACCTCCAGGTTGAGTCGGCAGTGAAGAAGGCATTCATTTCTGGAGGTACAGAATGTAAGAGCAGGAAGGTGATGTTGAAGCTCCATAAGGCAGTCGTGAGACCACACAGGGTACCGTGTGCAGTTTTGGGCTCCATATATTAGAAATGATATACTGACATTGGAGAGGGATCAGAGAAGATTAATGAGAATGATTCCAGGAATTAAAGGGTTACTGTATGTGGAACGACTGGCAGTTCTTGGGCTCTATTTCCTGGAGGTCAGTAGAATGAGAAGGGATCTCATAGAAACATTCCAAATGTTAAAAGGCCTGAACAAATTAGATATGCCAAAGTTATTTCCCATGATAGGGGCTCCTTGGACAAGAGGGCACAAATTCAGATTGGAGGACTTTCATTTATAACAGAGATGCGAAGAAATTACTTTCGTCAGAAGCTGGTTAATCTGTCGAATTTGTTGCTAGGAGCGTCTGTGGAGGCCAGGTCATTGTGTACATTTAAGGCAGAGATATATAATTTCTTGATTGCATAGGGTATCAAAGGGAAGGGGGAGAAAGAAGGGGTGTGGGGATGACTGGAATAATTGAACCAGTTCATGATTCAATGACAGAGAGGTCTGGACGGGCCGAATGGCCTATTTCTGCTCCTATATCTTATGGTCTTAGGCTCTTATGTATTCTCTAGAAGGTGGAAGTGTGAGGGTAGGTTTGAAAGAGCTATACAAAATTGTGAAGGGGAGAGATAGGTTAAATTCGAGCAGGTTTTATTTCGCACTGGAAGTGTGAAAGGTGAAAGGTTTAAGGAGAACATGAGTGGCATATTTTCACTCAGAAATTGGTGTGAGTGTGGCGCATTCTCCCAGCGGAATGGTTTCATGCAGGTTTGATTTCAAAATTTAAGATAATTTTGGAAATGTACATGAATGGGAGATGCGTAGAGATCTTAGATCTGGTTGCTGGTCAATGAGATCAGGGGGCATAATAGTTCAGAACAAACCAGATAGTTCAATTGTTTTGTTCCTGTGTTGCACTGTTCTGTGCCCCTATGCCCCTATGACTCTACAAAGCCAAAATTGCGTTAAACAACAAAGTTTTCACGCTAGTAATTATTGCTGTGTGAATAGAAATAGAATGTAGATTCCCTCTAGCACACTGTAACATAAGATTGCTCCCTATCATCTTTGCGCGTGTCCCACCATTCAGACTGCACATAGCCGATCTTCCCTGGCCTGAAATCCGATTTCTTACGATTTCTGCTTCATCCTCAAATCCTTCCAAACATATATATAACTACATCTTAAGAATAATCATTGATCTGGCCACCAGCACCCTCAGGGGTAGAGAATCCCAAATATTCACAAAAAGCTCAGAGAAAGAAAAGTTACACATCTCAGTTTGAAATGAAGAGCGTCTTACCGCGAGTGTATGCAAATATTCAGCGATTTTCAACAGCTATCGTCAGCATATCAGCAATATGTGTTTCTACAATACAAATATAGAAGCATAGAAAACCAACAGCACAATACAGGCCCTACAGCCCACAATGCTCTGCCAAATATGTACGTACTGTAGAAAGTACCAAGGGTTACATATAGCTCTTTATTTTCTAAGCTCCAGGAGATTCTTAAAAGTCGCTTCATCAGGACTGAAGAAGGAGGAGGAATGGGCCCGATAAAGAAGGTGTGGGATGGAGGAAATGAGAAGACTGGTAGGTGCCAGGTGAAAAAACAATAAAAGGAAAGATCAGGGGTTGGGGGAGGGGAAACCTGGAGGGGATAAGCAGAAAAGATGAAGAAAGAAAGTAAGCAGAAAGCACTATGTGTAGTAGAAGAAGGCAGAATCATGAGAGAGGTAATAGGTAGCTAGAGGAGGAGGCAGAGTGAAACTGGATTGGGAGGAGGGAGAGGGAGAGAATTACCTGAAGTTGGAAAAATCAATGTTCATGCCAAGGAGCTCGAGACTACCCAGACAGTATATCATGTGTTACTCCTCCAACCTGAGTTTGGCCTCATCATGGCAGTAGAGGAGGCCATGTATGGACATATCTGAATGGGAATGTGAAGCAGAGTTGAAGTGGGTGGCAACTAGGAGATCCTATTTGTTGTGGCGGATGGAGCGGATGTGCTTGACGAAGCGGTCCCCCAATCTGCGTCGGTTCTCGCTGATGTAGAGGAGGCCAAACCGGGAGCACCGGCTGTAATAGTTGACCCCAACAGACTCACAAGTGAAGTGTTGCCTCACCTGGAAGGACTGTTTGGGGCCCTGATTGGTAGTAAGAGAGGAGGTGTAGGGACAGATGTAGCAGGGATAAGAACCAGGTGGGAGATCTGTGGGGGGGGGGGATGTTTGAACCAGGCAGTTGCGGAGGGAAAGATCCCTGTGAAAAGCTGAGAGGGGTAGAGAGGGAAAGATGTGCTTAGTGGTGCGGTCCTCTTGAAGGTGGCGGAAGCTGCGGATGATAATATGCTGGATCTAGAGGCTGGTGGGTTCGTATGTGAGATCAAGTGGTACACGGTGTCTGTTGTGGTGACGGGAACATGGGGTGAGGGCCGAAGTGCGGGAAATGGAGGAGATGCGGGTGAGGGTATCATTGATTACGGCAGAAGGGAAATCACGATCCTTAAAGAAAGAGGTCATTTGAGATGTCATGGAACGGAAAGTCTCATTTTCACGTTTCCACGAATGTTGCCCGACCTGCTGAGTTCCTCCAGCGTGTTGTACGTGTTGCTTTGACTACAGCATCTGTAGTGTACTTTGTGCCTTAAAACTTCCTGTCGTATCCGACTCCACCACAGACGCTGGCACGCCATTCCATGCACTCACTACGCCCTGCTTAAAAAAAACCTTACCCCTGACATTTCCTCTGTAACTACTTGCAAGCACCTTAAATCCGTGCACTCTCGTTTTTGCCATTTCAGCCGTGGAAAAATTCCTCCGACTATCCAAACGATCAATGCCTCTCATAATCTTATACACCTCTATCAGATCACTTCTTATCCTCGGCCTCACCAAGGAGAAAAGGCCGAGTTCACTCAATCTATTTTCATAAACCATGCTCCCTAATCCAAGCAACATCTTTGTAAATCTCCTCTGAACCCTTTCTATAGTTTCCTGTAGCGAGTTGTCCAGAACTGAGCATATTACTCCAAGTGGTGTCTGACTCGGGTCCCATATAACTGTAACGTTACTTTTGAGCTCTTAAACTCAATCCCACGATTGGTGAAGGTTAATACACCGTATGCCTTCTTAACCATGAATTACATCGGCGCAGCATCTTTGATTTTCCTACGGACGCGGATCCCAAGATCCTTCTGATCCCCCACACTGCCATGTGTCGTACTATTAATACTTCATACTGCTATCATATTTGATCTGTCAAAATAAACCAGCTGCGTCACTCTTATCTTAGATATGCAAGTATTTTCCATTTCGCAAACATATATATATGATAGATATAGATATGGGAAAAAGAAGCTCATACCCTATTTCCAGTCGTGCTAAACATGATTTCCTCGACATTCAGCGTTAGCTCCTGGCCTTGCGGAGCCGAACCGTCATAATATCCGATGTTTACAATGTCGACGCTGCCCTTGAAATTCGTTCGTAAGTTAACGAAGTCGTATCTTGGCACCGGGTCACCATTTTCATCAAAATATAAGGTTTCTCCCGTCTTCGCTGTGAAATTCACGGTGCGTAGGTAGTGCAGTAACTGGGGTGGGGTGGTGTGAAGAGGTGAAAAAAGAGTGACTTTTGTTTAAACGGGACGCGTGGATTCGGTCTACGTAAATATAGACATATAAACTTCCCGTAGACGTAAATGATGGATATGTGCTGCATGAGTACCATGTAAAGGTGTTTATATTTCACACTCTCGATGATTGGATCCGGCGGAAAAAAATAACAGTAAGTATGGCAAGTGGTCCTCAGCGGGTCACGTTGCACTTGTAGCTGGAATTGGAACGACCATCCGTTTACCTCCACAGATGGTACCTGACCCGTGGGGTTCCTCCAGCAATATGTTTATCGGCATTGATATTGGTTACGGCTCGAAGTATAACGAGTAAACTTGTCAGGAGGGAAGAGGGTAACTAAGGAATTATTATACTTGCCGCGGATCATCTGTTAAAAACACTGAATTAAAATTTAGCAGTTGTACATCGAGGTTAGAGACTGAAATTCATCCTGTAGGCCTGCATGCCAGTGTAAATTAAAAGGCGAACAGCCCTTTTCTGTTAGAATGTGCCTCTTCACCACCAGCGAAGACACAGGAAAATTTCCATGCGGGTTTACTGTCCGGAAAGGAGGAGATCTGTATCAGTACCCTCACCAAATTTTATCCTTCAGCTAATATCTCTGCAAACGATACAAGCACGAATCACACTGTTATTGGGAAATATTGCATCTCTATACAATAGCTGCTCTATTTGGCACTTACCAATAGACTGACGTGCTCCGCCTTTGGAAACATATACTGAGAAATAAAGGTTTTGTCGCCTCAAATAGAATTCGTTGGCAGACACAGAGTCCTCTGCAGTTGATTACACGCACAGAAAAATCGAAAGATATAAGCTGCAAGCTGCAAACGTACCTTGCCGCACTGACATTGAGGTGCTGACTTTGTTAAAGGAAGTGAAGGCCTACCTGCCAAGGCTCGAAATTTGCAATATGCGCGCACGTGTTATTCTTGAAGGGTCCATTCCCCTCGACACAGGTTAACAGATCATGGAGTGCGTGAGCGATGGAGTAGACCGCCGTGTACACGTGGTATGAACTCCCATCCATTATTGCTGGCAGATAGTTACTTTCTGTTCCTTCCACCTGCTCCTTAACAGTGCACTGACGAATGTGACTTGAATACTTCCCCGGGCTTGTGCTGTTTTCGACGTTCAAAGAGCAGGTGAATAAAGTTTCCCAAAATTCCCTTACCAAAATGTTACCAGGAAACTTGGAAGGATGGATGTTATGAAGGTAATCTCTGAGATCATCTATCTCTATTCTTCGGGTAGCCGGACCTATTGCCCCGTTAAGATAAGTTCCTCTTTGTTTAGGCGGGAGAATTTTTTTTGTGATCCACGCCTCACTTCCAATCCATTGTATGCCGGTAACATTTTGCCGCCAAATCTCATTCAATAAAATTCGCATATCACCACTGTGGACAAAAGCCACTACCACTTTAGTAGACGCCTGTTTAATCACCTGGACAATTTTACTGATTTTTTCAGGCGGGTCGGTCCTGTAAAATGACTCAGAGTAGGCAATGCAAACCCCAGACTTTTCCACATGTTCCACAAATCCTTGCATTCCGAAATGTCCATAATCGGTGTTACTTCTAATGGTTCCAATCCAAGTCCAGCCAAAGGTTCTCACCAGTTTTGCAAGGAGTTTGGACTGGTATTGGTCACCGGGGATAGTTCTGAAAAACGTGGGATATTCTCTCTTATCACTGAGACAAGAGCAGGTGGAATAGTAACTAACCTGTAGAGAAAAGAAGCTGATGAATACCTGGATCCGTTATTTACCATATGTGATTCTAATACCTATAGCGGTTCGTGTTAATTATTTTATGTTTGTACATAACTCTAATACTGAATACAAAACACGAAGAATAGACAAAATGCATACCTGAATTACTGACATAATTTACGATGCACCGTACACTACTTACTTATTGTTTAGCAATAATGCTCTCTTTAGACACCTCAGAGTTATTGCATTCAATTCTGGCGTTCTATCATAGAAACCAGATGAGGCTTCATAGGAGGTGCATAAGAGGTTTATTGGTTGTTGCTGGGATTATAGGATATGTGCTATAAGGAAAGTCTGGACCAATTTGGGTTGTTTTCCTTGGAGGCTGTGTATGAAAATTCCAGGAGTTTCTGAGACACTCAAACCACACTGTCTGACTACAACAATCATTCCACAGTCAAAATCAATTAGATCACATTTCTTCCCCCATTCTGTTATTTGGTCTGAATCATGAATGAAGCTCTTGAATATATCTGCATGCCTTTATGCATTGAATTACTGGCAAATGATTGGCTGATTAGATATTTGCACTAACAAGCAGTTGTACAGGTGTACCTAATAAAGTGGCCACTGAGTGCAAGTGACTTCAGCAAAAGGCTTTACAAGATGCCAACCTTGGAACTGAAACTGAGGAGAGACCTGATGGAAGTTTATGAGAGGAATGGACATAACAGACTAACAATATATTCCCTCCTACTTTAAAATGTCTCATGCCAGATTGTGGACATCTAAGTTGAATCGGGCTATGCTTAAAGTAAATTTGACGGTCATTTTCTTTTTTATCCAGAGAATGGTGTTGCGTGCAGAATGCGCTGGTCAGGATTGTGCCATTTAAGAGACTCTTTAGCACACGAATGTGCATAGAATGGAGTGAACAAGACAATGTGGACAAAGGGACTAGCTTAGATATGCATTTAATTGACAATGTAAGGAGTTCAGCAGAATATTATTGGGCCGAGTGGTCTGATTCTGAGCTGAACTCTGTGTGCTTTCTTCTAAAGCAACCAAATTTACGAAGGCTAAGCTGAACGTTTTTCAGAGTTTTGCCATGAATGGCGCACAACGTGAGGCCCTTCGTTGTTCGGATCTGACAATGAATATTGCGTTTTGGGTGTCTCCACATTCCGTAAGCTAGTACGCAAACCAGAGCAGTAAGATATGGAGATCAAGCTGTTGCACTTGCAGTAGCTTCCCTCCAGCCCCACTACCCCTTCCACGCAGCTGATGAATCTAAGGGAACGCAGAAAGATAGACAACCTACAGCACGATACAGGCGCTTCGGCGCACAGAGCTGCTCCGAACATGTCCTTAATTAGAAATTCATAACGATACCGACAGAGTCCGATGCCGTTTGGCACGAGCGATTTCGCAGGAGTTGCCAGTTACTATTGAGGTCAAGATGGGACAGCCTGAGGGGTTCCATTTCCGGATTTGCCCTCGGGGTTTACTCCTAAAGCCTTTTCAAGAGTGGGTATATCCGCAAGGCAGCGGAGCTTTGAGTTCAGAATTTTGCTTCTCATAAATGAGCTGCTACACACGGCTAACGAGCTCTATCTGTCCGATCCCTCTGTTTTGAAGTCTCCAGTAACCCTCGTTTGCCCTATCTCCTGTAGAAACGGTTGCGCCGAGACCAGTTGCTAAGCCACACGTTAAGGTAAGTAGCTGGACATGCTTGCTAGAGGTTATCTGAGAAACGGATGCAGTTAATGGGTGGTGTGAGCTTTAACCCATTACCTCCCC
This sequence comes from Hemitrygon akajei, assembly GCF_048418815.1. NCBI lineage: Eukaryota > Metazoa > Chordata > Chondrichthyes > Myliobatiformes > Dasyatidae > Hemitrygon > Hemitrygon akajei. The sequence continues at coordinate 195,509,499 of NC_133126.1, forward strand.
GGCGGTAACCATCGAAACGAACCTCTGCTGACAATCCATAATATAAAATAGAACAGCCAGTGGATCTCAACGACGATAAAATATCAATATATTAAATACATTTTTTTTTATTGTGTTAGTACCTTAAATTAAGACCTGTCACTATTTCAACTAGTCCTGACAAGAGACCCTATGTTTTTGTCCTTGCTAACAAGAAGATGGTACCGCCATAATAAAAATGCATTCAAATATTTGACACATTACCAGTGGAATCCCAAATGATCCCATTATTCTTGCGGTTACGATGGAGCTTGAAGAAATATCGCATCCAACAATGGCAACGACGTTGGAGGAGCCTCTGCATTCAAGGTATTCAACTGATTCTTCTTCTCCATTCATCAAAGTGAGCGCTGCATTCGAGGCGATCGCGGAGGACGAGCAGTCGTCGTGGATCTGATACCCAAGTGTGATTCCCGGTAGGAGATTCTCATTCTGGTTTATTTCGTTAATGGCAAAAATCATTGTCTGCACCAATCGGAATTTTTCAAATTCAAAACTGTGGGATAAACGTAAGATGAGGCAATAAAACTTTCCAGGTTCACAGTTCAACAAGGTGTTACGACAAGATTTAAAATATAAGCGTTCTCGTGTTGTCGATAAAGGACGCACACCACACTGATTTCGGCACGGGACGCACACTGCTTATTTATCATTTCGCCACCTACTTGCGTTAATTATCGGGCATGCCTCATTTCACAGTAAACAGGAGTCAACGCACCCCACAAGGAAGGGCTCAACCATATTTCTGGTCACAGTCGACCTCACAGGTACTTAAATAACTAGGTCAAAGAAATGCTCGGAAGCTTCCTTCAGTGGTTTTATATTCTGGTGGCGCTGATTGGAATTCACATCCACCCAAACTATGGTATTTAAAAGCATGAGTGTGCAGACACATAATAACTCTAACTTTGCAATCTGCCGTAATTTCCCGCGATAGTTCTGAAATTAGGTCTCCCTGATTTTACTTCAATATAAATACACATGGACATTTACACTTCAGAACAGAAAGATGATCATGTGGAACAGAAATACGATATTGTGCTGAACGAATTATAATGCTTATTATATGTCGAATTAACCCAATCCTCTGAACCTACACAATGTCTCCATTCTCGCCCCGCCGCCACTATGTACCTAACTCTGAAGAAACTAAAGAATTTGGTTGTAGGTTGTCAACGGATTACGAAAAGAATTTATACCCGTGACCTGTTCGTCAAACGATCTCAAAAATGCATCGGTGAGCCGAGTTCTCAGGTGGTAGGCGATTACGCCAAAAATGGAGCAACAAATAAATACTAATAGCAAAGGTACACGAAAATATTTGATGATCATTTGCAGTCGATTTCAAAGATGATTCAAGTGGGTATCAGCGAATTATACGAAAAGGACTGCAGACGAAGAGTCGGATTACAAGAGGTAAACTCACCTTTTGCATCTCGTGCTCTTCGGGGTAGAAGTATATGTACGGAAGTCGTGAATCTGATCCAAGTGAATGGAGAATATCCCGCCAAGAATGATATCACCATCCTTGGCTAAATGAGGCAAACTCTGTTTCGTTCGACGATTGCAGAGGATTCCGTCTGTTTCTGGCGTAGCGGTGAGGAATACAACAAGCAGAAACGGAGACATTGTTCTCTTGCAGAGATGCGTCACGGTCCGTAGAAAATCCTGGATTTATATTGACTCCAAGAAGATCTGCAGATGTTCCACAGCGGCTTAAAAGTGCAGCCACTATTGTAATATTTCAGGTCTCCGGTGATGCCACGGTGCATGAGGGAGACAAGTATTAATATAAGCACATCTAACACCTTGGGAATTTAACAGAAATATTAAATTGTATCTATTGGAAGTCGGGAAATTTGCCCTCCCATCAGGGGGTAAAGACTTTCAAATGAAATAAGAAGGAACTCCAGAGAATGTGAATGTTCCGTGCTGTTAATAACTGATCCCAGGTATATAATTTAGAGATTCTCACCTGGTCCCGTGATGACTAACTGAAATCAATTCTAATTTAAGTAACAACTGCAGAAAACAACGATAGCTGTAGACATCAATGCCCACGAATGCAATGCAAAAGGCTACACCGAGCGATGGATAGAGTTCAGTCAATCACAGTAAAACCCTATCCTCCATTGAACGCATCTACGTCCAATACTGGTATATGACAGCGCTATCTGGATGACCCCACCACCCAGGACATGCTAAATCCTCTTTACAGGCACACGCTTGACAACTATTCGGTCCCATGCTACCAGGTTCACGAACATTTATTACCTCACAACAATCAGGCTCCGAAACCACCGAGGCAAACTTCATGAATCTCTACTCTGAACATATTCTAAGACCTACACTTGCAGGATAAAGGCACGGAGATTGAGTTGGGATGCTTACGTGGACTTGAACGTTGAACAGAAAACAGGAGGGATCTTGACACAGAGCCTTGACATAGCGAGACGGACTTTCGTAAGTAAATCTTGAAATTGGGGTAAAACTTAGAACATACGGTCCTAAGCGGCCGGGAGAAGTCAATTGCCACACAGCAAAAAACAATGATCTGGCGACTAGTGGCTGAAACGCTGTGTTTGTTATGCTGCAGGTCTTGCTGCAAACCAGGTGTATCGTCATCAAAGAGAATTAGAAGCAAATGGGAAATTAACTGTCAAAGAAAATTAAGAGAAAGTTAGAGAATTAACGATGGAGACTTTGACAGAAGGATCTTGCTTCAGCAATAGGATTTTGGCGTCTGATGAATTTCCACAAGACAACCATCTGAAAGAATGGACTATATCGGACAATAATGAAGTGTTGAGGAATTAGAGTGGTAGTCGGATACTGAGCACGAATGAAGGCTCAGAGACAGCAACACCACTGTTATGATTGTTGTTAACATGTTGACCTACAGGGCTGCGCTCACGCCCTACTATACCGACAAGTAACTTTTATCGTTTTAAATTAAAAAAGCACGTGATTTCACAAACTATCTACCTGTGTGTACCCAACTAGATTGCCCGACCCTACACAATGAGTCAGTGAAGAGAAAATGTATTGGCCGGCAAGGAGTCTACGCTGGCCAGGCGTTCCTCGTGGCCCCGATCTCCACGTGTCCATGGGGACCTCCCTATCCCCGACGGTTGGTGTCTGGTTGCTGGAGAGTTATCGACCCTGCGTATTTAAAGCTCCAGAGTCTTAACCTGTCATTCATCCACTGAACTGTGGGGTCTCTATCCCATTGGTTCAAGGTCAGTTGACCTACAGATTACTTCGTTGTTAGGCCTGATATTTCACATAACAAATAGCTACTTCTCCGAGAATGTTCTCAGGTTTATCAGATTTTTACTCGAAGCTTCCAGTGTCCACATTCAGTTGCACTGATTAGGTTATCCAGCGCAAGTATCAGTTCGGTGTCCATAAAGGTGTGGGGGGGGGGGGGGTGGAAGGGGGCGGGCAAAGAGATCTGGTTTGCCCGCTTCCTCTGTCCATGACTAGACTGTAGTTTCTTCTGGCCAAAATCTCCCTCCTCTTAATTACGCTATTTGTCATTATTCTCCTCCTCTCATTCAGTTGACTGTCTACAGGACTGCCACGGAGCCCCAGAAGGTGTGCAACGCGTACATCCTATACATAATATTAACATTTACTAACTGAATTCATCCACCGTATACTAACAATCATCTCTGCTATTTCGTTGATGTACTCTCCTCGATTTTTCCACTATGTCAGCCTTCCTTCTTCTCGGTTGATTTACAATTATCTGAGTACACAAAATTAGTATTACAGCTTCACGTGATACTTTTATTACCCATGCGTATTTTTGGTATTCGCCCCTTATTCCAAATCTTACTCCAAAATCCTTGGTCACTCAATATTTCATTTGCCTTAACAACGTGTGTTTTAATTACTTTAGTGTTTTTACTCCATCAATATATTTAATGTTTTGTTCATTGAATGTTTTTCAAGGAATGAAATCACTTTTTCCACGTTTGTCTGCTGGACTGACTCTGGAACAAGACTGATTATGGCGCCATTCATGGTTAATGTCATCGCAACATAACACATTATTCTCTTCATGTTGAGTTACACCTGTAACACACAAGGGTAATATTTGCTCTTACTTACAAATTAAATCTTAAATTATTTTAAGTTCATATTTTGTTTTTCTAGACAATCCAACCCGGAATCACAATTCTTTTTGGTCTCAAGGCGCCTCACGTCTTAATAAGCTGGTAAGGAAGGCGGGCTCTGTCGTGGGCAAAGTACTGGAGAGTATAACATCGGTAGCTGAGTGAAGGGCGCTGAGTAGGCTACGGTCAATTATGGAAAACCCTGAACATCCTCTACATAGCACCATCCAGAGACAGAGAAGCAGTTTCAGCGACAGGCTGCTATCGATGCAATGCTCCTCAGACAGGATGAAGAGGTCAATACTCCCCAATGCCATTAGGCTTTACAATTCAACCGCCAGGAGTAAGATATGTTAAAGTGCCGGGGTTGATTGTATTTAATGTATTTAAGTAAACTACTTAAGAACTTTTTAAAAGCTTTTATTAATGCTTTTGGAGAGAGTGATTTAGATGCATATCATATTTTTACTGAGTTAAGTATTGTATGTAATTAGTTTTGCTACAACAAGTGTATGGGACATTGGGAAAAAAATGTTGAATTTCCCCATGGGGATGAATAAAGTATCTATCTATCTATCTATCTATCTATCTATCTATCTATCTATCTATCTATCTATCTATCTATCTATCTATCTATCTATCTATCTATCTATCTATCTATCTATCTATCTATCTATCTATCTATCTATCTATCTATCTATCTATTTTTCCTGAACCAATTTCGTTTTGGGATAGGCGAGACAAACACTGGCTTATTTGAGTAAGTATCAGTACAAGTCAGGAACAGGAAGGGAGCAGTTACTCTATGGGGAGTATTTTATAGGCCCCCTGGTAGCAGCAGGGATACCGAGGAGGAGATTGGGAGGCAGATTTTGGAAAGGTGCAAAATTAACAGGGTTGTTATCATGAGTGACTTAAACTTCCCTAATATTGATCGGCACCTGATTAGTTCCAATGGTTTAGACAGGGCAGAGTTTGTTCAGTGTGTCTAGGACGGCTTCCTGTAACAGTATGTTGACAGACCGAATAGGGGCAATGCCATACTAGATAAAGTACTAGGTAACGAACCGGGTCAGGTCACAGATATCTCAGTGGGTGATCATCTGGGGGACAGTGACCACCGCTCCTTGGCCTTCAACATTATCATGGACTAAGGATAGAATCAGAGAGGACAGGAAAAATATAATTGGGGAAGGGCAAATTATGAGGCTATAAGGCTGGAACTTGCGGGTGTGAATTGGGATGATGTTTTTGCAGGGAAATATACTATGCACATGTGGTCGATGTTTAGGGATCTCTTGTAGGATGTTAGGTATTCATTTGTCCCGGTGAGGAAGATAAAGAATGGTAGGGCGAAGGAATCATGGGTGACAAGGTAAGTGGAGAATCTAGTCAGACATAAGAAGGCAGCGTACGTGAGGTTTAGGAAACAAGGATCAGATGAGTCTATTTAGGATTATAAGGTGGCAAGAAGTGTGCTTAAGAAGGGGTGAGGAGAGCAAGAAAGGGGCATGAGAAGGCCTTGGCGAGTAAGGTAAAGGAAAACCCTAAAACATTCTTCAATTATGTGAAGAACAAAAGGTTGACAAGAGTGAAGATAGTACCGATTAGAGATAAAGGTGGGGAGATGTGCCTGGAGGCTGTGGAAGTAAGCGAGGTCTTCAATGAATACTTCTCTTCGGCTTTAACCAATGAGAGGGAACTTGATGACGGTGAGGAGAATATGAGTGAGGTTGATGTTCTGGAACATGTTGATATTAAGGGAGAAGAGGTGTTGGAGTTGTTAAAATACATCAGGACGGATAAGTCCCCGTGGCTTGACGGAATATTCCCCAGGCTGCTACATGAGGCGAGGGAAAGATGTTGTCGAGACTCTGGCGAGGATCTTTATGTCCTTGTTTTCCACCGGAATGTACCGGAGGATTAGAGGGAGGCGAAAGTTATTCCATTGTTCTAAAAAGGTAGTAGGGATAGTCAGGGTAATTATAGACCATTGAGCCTTTCGTCTGCCGTGGGAAACCTACTGGAAACGATTCTTAGGGATAGAATCTAAGGGCATTTATAGAATCATGGTCTGATCAGGACAAGTCGGCATGGCTTTGTGAAGGGTAGATTGTATCTAACAAGCTTGGTAGAGTTCTTTGATGAGGTGACCAGCCATAAAGATGAGGGTAGTGCAGTGGATGCGTTCTACATGGAATTTAGTAAGGCATTTGACAAAGTACAATGCAGTAGGCTTATTCAGAAAGTCAGACACTTGGGAAATAGGGAAGGTTGTCCAGGTGGATTCACAATTGGTTTGCTTGCAGAGAGCAGAGGGTCGTAGTGGAGGGAATACATTCAGATTGAAGGGTTGTGACTAGTATTGTCCCACAAGGATCGGTTCTGGGACCTCTACTTTTCGTGATTTTTATTAATGACCTGAATGTAGGGGCAGAAGGGTGGGTTGGCAAGTTTGCAGATGACACCAAAGTTGGTGGTGTTGTAGATAGTGTCGAGGATTGTCAAAAATTGCAGAGAGACATTGATAAGATGCAGAAGTGGGCTGAGAAGTGGCAGATGGAGTTCAATCCAGAGAAGTGGCAGATGGAGTTCAATCCAGAGAAGTGTGAGGTGATACACTTTGGAAGGGCAAACTCCAAGACAGAGTACAAAGTAAACAGCAGGATACTTGGTAGTGTGGATGAGCAGAGGGATCTGGGGGTACATGTCCACAGATCCCTGAAAGTTGCCTCACAGGTAGATAGGGTAATTAAGAAAGGTTTTGGAGTGTTAGCTTTCATACGTCGAAGGGGAGAGTTTAAGAGTCGCGGGGTAATGATGCAGCCTTATAAAACTCTGGTTTGGCCACACTTGGAGTACTCTGTCCAGTTCTGGTCGCCTCACTATAGGAAGGATGTGGAAGCATTGGAAAGGATACAGAGGAGATTTGCCAGGATGCTGCCTGGTTTAGAGAGCATGCATTATGAACAGAGATTAAGGAAGCTAGGGCTTTACTCTCTGGAGAGGAGGAGGATGAGTGGAGACATGATAGAGGTATACAAGGTATTAAGAGGAATATACAGAGTGGACAGCCAGCGCCTCTTCCCCAGGGCAATACTTTTCAATACAAGAGGACATGGCTTTAAGGTAAAGAGAGTAAATTTCAAGGGGGATATTAGAGGAAGGTTTCTTTACTCAGCGAGTGATTGGGGCGTGGAGTGCACTGCCTGAGTCAGCGATTGAAGCAGATACACTAGTGAAATGTAAGAGTCTACTAGACAGGTACATGGAGGAATTTTAGGTGGAGGGTTATATGGGAGGCAGGGTTTAAGGGTCGGCACAATATTTTGGGCCGAAGGGCCTGTACTGTGCTGCATTGCTCTACGTCATCTTGCATTTCCTTTGATTTTTTTTTTGACGAAACCTCCCTGGTTCTCAGGATGAGAGGACTGAAAATCACCCCCTTAATTGGACCTGCTCCCATTTTCTTGGAACAATTGTTCCAGCATCAAATGTACCAAATCAGGGCTATCATTTAAATCAATTTTACGGTATGTGCTAATGGTGATAACATTCCTGTTTCTACCCCACTAATTTCAGCTGGTTGGTATGGCATCACCCACTTTTATCAGTACTTTGTGCACTGAAGTCTTGCTTGTCTATGATGTCAACTGGGCCTGAAAACAGTCGATTTAAAATGAGGTGGGTGGTGTAATCTAATTATCACTCATTGTCCTGGGCTTAATTCTGTGGGACTGGATTTTGTGTCAAAGTAAGCTTTACTCTGTTGCTTCTTCTTTCCTGTTTGGTAGGCTGTCATATAATTGGCGTCCTTCACTCTCTCTACCAATTGCTGCACCCACTTTTCTGACACATTCCAATCGATTTCGGGTTCTGACAAATCGAACCCTAACAACCCCTCTAACCCTCTAATGCCTCTACCAGTCACGAGTTTATAAAGGGTGTAAACAGTTGAGGATATCATTGCATGCCTTATTATCTCGAAGGCATATGCAAAAGTACTTGCCAAGTTGTTCCATGTTGTAACACAATTGTTGCAATTTTAGTTTTTAGTGTCCGATTCATCCTTTCCACAATTTTACAACTGTAGTCTATAGGGTATATGAAATCTCTGCTTGATCACTAAAACTGCCAGGGCATCTTGCATTATCTGGGCTGTGAAATCTGTGCTTCGATCCGATTCGATACTCTGGGATAGTACCCAGCGAGTGAATATCTATTATAATAAGAGTTTTGCAGTGGCCCTTGCTTTATTTGTCTTATCCAGGGAAGCCGTCACAAACCAGCCGGGAAAGCTTTCACCCACTACTAGAATGTACTTGTTCCCTCCTAGGTGGGTGACATGTGTCCAACATAATCTATCTGAGTGTTGGAGCGTGGCCTAGTGGATAAGGCATCCGGTCTAGTGATCTGAAGGTCACTGGTTCGAGTCTCCGCTGAGGCAGAGCGTTGTGTCCTTGAGCAAGACACTTAACAACACACTGCTCTTTGACGACACCGGTGCCAAGTTGCTTGGGTCCTAGTGCCACTCCCTTGGACAACATCGGCAGTGTGGAAAGGAGAAGGCTTGCAGCATGGGCAACCGCTGGTCTCCCAGAGAACCCTGCCCAAGCCTGCGCCCTTGTAACCTTCTAAGGCGCGGAACCATGGTCTCTCGAGACCAACGGATGCCTAACCAACTAATCTATCTGCGAATTAGCCCAAAGCCCTTCCACGGGCCTGGTCTGTTGAGGGGCTTATTTCTTTATAGTTCTATCAGGATTATATGGCACACAAGGCAAGCAATTTTTGACATTATACTTTTGACATAATAGTGGTGAGTTTTGTCAGTATTGTAAGTGGATTAAGCTACGTAGGTAAAAGATATTACTGCCCGGAAAACAGCTAACAAGTATTTATCCACACACAGTATACTCCTTTTTCGCTGGTGAGCATTCGTGATGCATAAGCTACTGGTCTTCTTTTCCCATGTGCCTCCTGTAATACTGCAGAAAGGGTGGTATTAGGTGTAGCCACCTCCAACAGGAATTATTCATACGGATTTCAGATATTTAAAGCAGGCCAATGGGTGGCCAGTGCTTATTTCAGTGGCCAGTGCGTGCTGCAGAGTAGTGAATGGCTGAGTATATTCGGGTTTAGATTCCCACCCCTCATTCTTTTTCATTAACTCCGTTAAAGGAGCTGTTTTAGTGGAAAATCAATCAATGGGATCCTTACAGTATCCTATCAGCCCCAGAAAGAACCACAACCCTTTCTTGTCTCGGGGAACAGGGAGTTTCATAACCGATTCTACTCTTCTCTTATCAGTTTCTACTTTTCCCAGTGTAAAATTATTTCCCAAATAACTAACTTATTTTTTCATCACCTTTGCTTTTTACGGATTTATCTTTAGTCGTAATACAAGTAATAATTACAGCAGCTGTGGTGGTAGCTGATAATGCCCCTGAGTGGTATCAGATCATCTACATATTGTTGTTACTAGGGGGCGTTGGGAGCGGTCCCAAGTGCAGGACACAGACACAGAGGTAGTATAAACAGAACAATGTTTATTGATAATTACTAGGAAGGCCAAGAGCGAGGACGAAAATGTCAACATGGATGTAATCGTTGGATAACAAACCAGTAAAACCTGGACTAGGACTTAGACTAGGACTTGGACTTAGACTCGGGCTCGGACTCGAACTCGGAACTTGGATCTTGACGTGAACTTGGAACTTAGCTGGGACTCGGTCTGGACTCGGAACCTGACTCGGAGCCTAGAATTGGAACACGAAGCATGGGAATGGAACAGACGGCGCCTGGAACTGGAATACGGCTCGGAGCTAGGAACTGAAACATGGATTGGAGCCTGGACTTGGACAACGAGGAGACAGAATACACAACTCGGCGTAGCTGCAAACGGCCGGGTCTACTCTGGTGGAAGGACTAGCACAATAGGCTCTCGACTCGACGCAGTAACTGCGGCCATCAGGCTCTCGACTCGACCCAGGAACAGCGGACGACAGGATCTCAACACGACCGAAGAACAGCGGACGACAGGCTCTCGACTTAACCCAGGAACAGCGGACGACAGGCTGTCGACTCACCCTGGAACTGCGCACGGCAGGTTCCGACTTGACCCAGGAGCTGCGCACGGCAGGCTCCCGATTCGACCCAGTCCTAGCCGGCCATGAAAACGACAGATTTCGTATCTTACTTGGAGTAGCGACAAAACGACTGAATTCACTAAGCGGCCACGGATCTGAAGCAACTAGAGCCCACGATTCTTGGCGGCCCCTGGACAAGCATAGTCGCCTTGCTGACATGACTGGCTTCCTGTAACTTCTGATGAACTTCTGATGATGGTCCAGCAATCAGTAGCTGTAAGCCGAAGCCCTTTTATGCTGTCGGTTCTTAATGACGATCAGATCAAAACAACCAACGGAACACGGGATAAAGGAAATAACTGGAATGAGGAGTCCACGGACCGGACCGTGACAATTGTACCAGACATTCAGGTTTTGAAAACGGTCTTAGTCGTTTCCTTAAGCGCCGGTGAAATGTAGCTGTGTAATTATGGAACCCCTGTAGTAGGGCAGCCATGTATACTGCTGTCCCTGAAAGATAAATGCAAACTTGTATTGAGATTCTCGTTGTGGTGGGATAGACCAAAATCCATTATTTATGTCTAAAACAGTGAACGAATGTGCCATTTCATTCTGTTTGACCACTGTCTCCGGGTTATTTGCTACAGTTGGGGTTGTCAATAGAGTTACTTTATTTAGCTCTCGACAGTCTTTTGTCAATCTCCAACTACAGCCTGATTTCCTCACTGGCCATATGAGTCAGTTATTAGTGGAGGCTACTGGCCTCAGTACCCTTGTTGTATCAAACTCAGTACTGTATTACTTTACCTACATCTTCTGTGGTCTGGGGTCTGGAACTAATATGCCCACACTGCCAGCCATCTTTTCGCAGTCATGCTTGGGCCTTGAAAATGCCCCTGACTTCTGTGCAATAATTTGCAGCACCCTTCTGATCATTGCTCATACTGCCTGATTTTATCCACATTTCACTCATTGTCCATATTCTATCCTAATATTCTCCTGCCCGGATCTAAATGTTGTTTATGTTATTCATGCCAGTTGGCATCGGCCAAATCATACAATTAACTGGGTTAAAACAAAACCTTGCTTTGGCCACATAATGAATCACTGGATAATTCCACCAACACTACTGAATGTTACAATGCTCTGTCTACGATCCTTACATCTATTGGTACACTCACAATTCCTACTTGTAAATGTCCTGTGAATCTCATTATGATAAGTTTAACTTGTATTTCCGAGTTTAAGTTCTATATATTAGTGGTGCTGAAGCTGGTTCGGGATCTCCAGTGTCCCATAAAAAGGTAACAGTTCGACCTCTGACATTACCAATTACTAGAGGTCCACTGTTTTCATCCCACCTCATGCCACACGCTTATGTTCGTGAGTCTCAGGTTACTGTTTCCTCGATGGTGAACACTCCACCATATCATTTGAGGACTCGGCCTTTCTGGCCCCTCCAAGGACAAACCGCATTGTTCTGCTCTATCTCGTCTCAGGTTTGGACATTCTCTCTTAATGTGTTCCTCTTAACCGTAGTTATGACATTTAATTTCACCACCTTCAGTTCTCCCTTTTCCGTTTCCTCTACCCTTCCTTGCCCTTTTATAGCGTGGCAGAGAGGGACGCGGGGTAGGTTCCCTAACCTCACTTCTCCAGGCAGCTGCCTGGCTTTTAATAGGCATCACCTTCCTATTAGAGATGTTAATTGGTCTTTGTGTCTCTTTTCCCACGCTCTGCACATTTTCCTCAGTTTCCATGCCTCAGGATGTATGGGTTCAGATGGATTGAACATTTCCAGTGACGTTTTCAGATTCATTGGTCTTTAGAAGATAAATTTAAACCAGTATCCTCAAGTATCCATTGGAGGCCTCTGGTCCTAAATAATCACGCTCTAATGCGGTCCCATAAACCTGTTAGAACACAGTTCATAAACGAGACGCAAATACAGTGGTGTGTTAACCTGTCCTCTTGTGATATCTGGCTTGCATGTCTACATGTCATCACTCTGTTATCACCCATACGAGTCATCATTGCGGTTTTTTTTTCAGTTCCTCACATGTTTTCCATCATGTCGTTGTATACCTGGCAAGGGAGAGTGTATATTCGGATGTAAACACATAACAATCGGTTTATTTTCGTCAGAGTCATGTAGGCTATGAATTAGTTTCTGATGACAAGTTACTTACAGAAACGATCGGGGATCATCTCCAAGCACACATGTCCCAATATCATTAGCAATGTCTCTAAGCTGCTGTACCCCGAACGAAGTGCTGTATGCTATATACTGATGTTGATTTGGTCCCCCTGCTCCCCCAATACTGATAGTAACTATGGGTGCCAATCCTGTATACGATAGCACCGACTCCTATCGGTGGGAGTTGCTCGGGAAATGGTGCATCGTAGATACTGTAAACGTTTCTAGCAGCTTCATCTGCTAAATCATGCCAATCAACATCACCATATTTACCTTCCTCCCCTTTTTCAAGTCAAGTCACGTCAAGTTTATTGTCATTTCAACCATAAACTGCTGGTACAGTACACAGTAAAAACAAAACAACGTTCCTCCGGGACACTGGAGATACATGAAACAACACAAAACTACACCATGTGAGGCAGCACAAGGGTAAACTATAAATAACTATACTACGTAAAAACAGCATAAAAACTGCACTACACTACAGACCTGCAGATGACTACATAAAGTGCACAATGCAGTACAGCGCAGTACAATACCTAATAAACAGGACAATAGGCACAGTGGAGGACAAATTACAATATAATGATAAATGATGTGTATGTCAGTCTCGACTCTGAACATTGAGTAGTCTGATGGCTTGGTGGAAAAATCTGTTGCACAGTCTGGCCGTGAGAGCCCGAATGCTTCGGTACCTTTTGCTAGATGGCATGAGGGAGAAGAGTTTGGGCTAGAGGTGCGTGGGTTCATTCAAAATACTGTTAGCTTTGTGGGTGCATCGTGTGGTGTAAATATCTGTAGTAGCCCTATGATCTTCTCAGCTGACCTCACTATCCGCTGCAGGGTCTTTCGATACGAGGTGGTGCAATTCCCGAACCAGGCAGTGATGCAGCTGCTCAGGATGCTCTCGACACATCTTCTTTAGAATGTGGTGAGGATAGGGGGTGGGAGATGGACTTTTCTAAGCCTTCGCAGAAAGTAAAGACAGTGCAGGACTTTTTTGACTATGGAGCTGGTGTTGAGTGACCAGTTCAGATTTTCCGCCAGGTGAACACCAAGAAATCCGAAGGCACGTACGTTGCCTCGCTGTGCGACAAGTTGGCCCATTTGCTTTCGTATATGCTTGAAGCACTTTGCATGATCGCTGGTGTTACACTTTACTCTTGCTCTTCTTTCCTGTGATGATTTCTGAATCATCTTCATAGCCCTCTTTAAATCACTATACTGTTTCCTTAATCCTTTCATTTAATCCTTCGCTAATTCCTCTGTTTCCTCTAGTTTACATTTTTTTCAAGGAATTTCTCACACTTCAGCTGAAACTGGTTCATATGCATCAAATCGATACGTCTCTGATCCTGTAGATAAATAACACGTTTTGAAAATGTTTCTACCTCTCTTTGGGGCCTTTTACATTCTTCTAACCTATCTTGCTCGGCTTCTGCTCTATGCCGATATTCCAGAATTTCTTGTCCTGACCTCTTTTGCTCGACTTCAGCTTTTTGCCGATATTCTAGGATTTCCTACCTGTCTCGACTTCTGCTTTAAACCGACTTCCGTTTTCCGATTCTAGGCACAGTGGAGCCCTTCTGCCTAAGCATTTTGTCTGATTTCTATGAAATGCTCAATTAAATAGCCAACTGTTAATGTTCTTCTTGTAATTGTTTAAAATTCCTTTTCGACAGCTTCCCTGGGCGATATCCCACAGGGCGTCTTCGGTAGTTTTCCCTTCACAGCCAGGGTGACCAACAAACTCCGCATATTGTGGCCATTTCCGTAACCCGTATTTCTGGGAGTATCCTCTGCAGTCAAAACAATCCAAACCTTTTGGACTTGCAGAATTTTCTTAATTGTTCATCTTGGGTTAGTAACCGCTAACTGCAGAGCCCTAGATCTCTCTGTACCGTACCCACCTCATCTGACTCGAGTATACCGCTGAACAAAGATTTATCTTCGAGCGCCCAGCAGCGACACCAATGCTATTACAACATTTATCCCCGGGAATAATGATCAGTGAGGTAAAGAAAGTCTGTATTAACCAAGAAGTAACTTTTATTGTTTCAACTAAAAAAAAAACTATCTACCTGTGTGCACCCGGGAAGGGAGTCTGCTCTGGCCAAACGTTCCTTGTGGTCCCGATCTCCATGTGTCCCTGGGTTTCTGCTTATCCGCGATGGTTGGTTTCCGGTTGCAGAAGGTTTTCGCCCCTTCGTATTTGAAGCTCTTGTGACTTATACTGTTCTTCATCAAATACAGTGTTGGATATGCATTCTATTGTCTTAAACACACATCTGACCTACGTGGGACGCCTTCTAACTGGTCATTGTACAGGGCTTCAAGCAACATTGATTCATGGTTCTGCCCAACCCCAGCCTTGAGTATTTTTTAGTCTTTCAAATTTGACTGGTTCAATCCAGTTAAGGGAGGCAACCCAGGCGGAGTCTAGGAAGATTACAGACTACTTTTTTTTGTACGTGTGGAAATTTACCTATCAAGTAGCTAATATTCCAAGAATGGTCTCAGGTTCAGCAGATCATTACTTAAAGCTCCCTTTGTCCACATTCAGTTGATCTGATTAGATTATCGAAGAGCAAGAAGCAGTTCAGAATGCATAAAACCGGGGTAAACAAAGAAGCTATATTTGCTTCCCCTGTCCTTGATTAGATTGCGGTATCTTCTAGCCAACAGTGCTATCTTACATCTGGTACTGTGCAATGAGACAGGTAAAATTAATGATCTTTTAGTCAGCGACACTCTTGGAAAGAGTAATCACAGTATGACTTAATTTCTCCTGCAAATGGAGAGTTGAATAGTTCAATTTTTTTGATACGGCAACAATGAATACAGAATTGAGATAGTTTTTTTAATAAACAAATAAAACATTTATTAAACACGACTCAATAAAAATGAAGAGTAAACTAACGACTAACTTAACCGGAAGTTAACTGCCGTACGACAACTCGAACAGTTCGTAAAGAGATAAATGCGAATACAGTTCTTAAAAGTGGTAAGTGTGAAAGTCCAAATGATTCACACAGTTAGTAAGGAGAGTCTATTCTGAAGTAAAGAAATTCCTCGACGACGTGACATTACCGCTGATTCCTGCCGAAATATGCGATGTCCCAAGGATTTATGACGAAGGAAATAAAACGTCTGAAAGCCACTGACCTGTCCTTGGCGAATACCGCTGCGTCCAGCAGTTTCTGCTTTCACAATACAGGAGCTATCTCGGATGCAGGTTACTACCTTCTAAATGAAGATTCATAAGGTCGACACTGTGTTACCATTGAGGACACCAACTTTACTCGATCCTTCGAGTCTCCGCACTTCAATAAATTCTTCACTCTCCTGCTGGACTAAACTGGCAGCGTTGTGGCGAAACTGCCGGCAATAACCTTTG
The DNA here is from genome assembly GCF_048418815.1 of Hemitrygon akajei. Classification (NCBI taxonomy): domain Eukaryota; kingdom Metazoa; phylum Chordata; class Chondrichthyes; order Myliobatiformes; family Dasyatidae; genus Hemitrygon; species Hemitrygon akajei. Next base: position 195,525,342 of record NC_133126.1, read on the forward strand.
AGACTTAAGGCAGAAAGTAAAACGCCACTTTAAAACAAAACTGCGTCATGAGCCGCATACGCAGCGTAACGGAGTCACTGACGAATTAAACAACGAACTGAACTGCGTCAAAGCAGGGCTTTCCCATTATATACCTGTTGAAACAGGTCATCACATGACTTCTACTGGTGGGAAAATTACATCATTTGACCTTACATTGGCAGGAAATTACATTACCCCAACCATCACAAGACCATTATATCATGCTCACCAGACACTCAATTACATCATGGTCAAAAGACAGTCACAAGATACCTACTGGGTATGTAACACCTTCTTCCAAGAATGGTCTGTCATGAACAAAGATTTAACAATTAACTATTTACAGAAAAAAATACAAAAAGTGTAAAATTTGTAACTTACACAGTATACACAGGATTATCATACAACACCTTACAAACTACTAACAGTAGGCGTGTTACAAATGTTAAAATATCACTCAATAAAAAAAACATTGTACATTCAACATCTAGATCGACAATCAGCAATCGCATTATCTTTGGGTTCAATATGAGTTATCAAAATATTATACTCCTGTAACATCAAACTCCAGTTTAATAACCCAATTTTTGTTTTTCATCTTACTCAGAAGCACTAAGGGTTTATGATCGGTGTAAACTATGAGTGGATTTGATTTGTACCAACTGTTACGTACTCGTGACACGTGACAGTGGTACCCTTGTCACGTGACTGGAGTTGAAGCTATACTGGACTTGAGGTAATGGTCTTGTGATGGTGGAGTGACGTCGTTTTCCCGCCAGTAGAGATCATGTGACAGGTTTTTTTTTTACAGGGTATAAGAGGAGGACCCCACCCTGTGGGGAGGGGCAGTTCGTAGCTGGATTTGCCAAGTTGACTTCATGCCACTGCGTGATTTAATGTGATGACGCAGTTCAGTTGAAAAATGAAGTTTTGTCTAATGCCTAAAGTTTAAAAGGTCATTGCCAGCTGTTTCTTTACAATACTGCTAGTTAAGAATTAGGGGAGAGTGAAGATATAAGTTCGGGAGTTAAAGATCGAGGAGAATCGAATTTCGACGGTGGAATGGTTTCGACCTTTTGTGATCCTCATTCGAAAGGATTTCGTTGACTGTTCTCGTGTTAATCTCTGCGGGATAGCAGGAGATTGAGAATAGTATGGAAGAAGAGGTCAGTGCCTTTAAGCCGTTATGTTTCATAACATTTCTTCGTGGGTAGAGTTCGACGCCGGGGATCGAAGGAAACCGACGTGAAGAGAATTTAAATCGCCTTAAAAAGTCCCTCCTGTTAAATGGACTGAGCATTTTGAACTTTTGGCAATATCGCTTTAAACAACTGTTTTTGCAACATCGCTTTACCAACTGTTTTTGCAACATTGCTTCAAGAACTGTTTTTGCAACATCGCTTCAAGAACTGTTTTTGCAACATCGCTTTAAGAGCTGTTTTCCGGTTACGTTACTGTTTGTTTACTTTTGGGGGGTTTGTTTTCAGTGTTTAATAAACGTGTTATTTGTTATAAAAACCCTTGCCTAACTCATATATATTTATTGTTGCCTGAATACGTAACACAACACACATATCAAAATGTTCTAAGGCCAAAACAAGAGATAAGAATTCATTTTCTATAGTCGAATAGTTTCTTTGATGCTCCTTAAATTTCTCAGAAAAAAATAAGCTACAGCATGATCACCCTCGTCAATCCTCTTTCCTTTGCAGTAATACTGCTCCTGCATTCTCATCGCTAGCATCTACAGCTAATGAAAATAGGTTTTTCAAAGTCAGTTGCCTTGAGAACAGGTTGATGACATATCATAGTTTCAATTTCTCAAATGCTTCCTGACAATGCGCTGTCCAAACAAACTTTTCATTTTTCTTCAAGAGGTTTGTTAATGGAGGGGCAATATTAGCAAAATTATTACAACATTTTCGGTAATATCCTACCCTTCCCAAAAATCTACTGAGAGTTTTCTTCCCCCAGTTGGAGTGGGGAACTCTAAAATCGCCCAAACTTTGCCTGAACTAGAGCTACCTTAACTTGACACACAACATGACGAAGGTAAGTCACAGTGGTATGACCAAATTTATTTTTAGCTAGGTTAATAGATAAGTTAGCTTTTGAAAACCTTTCGAATAGTTTCTCCACCACAGTAATATGTGTTTCCCAATTATCATTTCTAGTGACTAAATCATCAATATAAGCATCTGTATCTTTTAACCCATGAATCACAGAGTTAATCATTCGCTGGAAAGTACCTGAGGCATCCTTCATCCCAAATGTAAGAACATATTCATATAACCCAGATGGAATTACAAATGCGGAAATCTCTCTACCTCTATCCGTCAATGGAACACACCAATAGCCTTTCAATAAATCAATCTTTGTAAAGAACTTTGCTTTTCCAACGGTAACTACAAAACCAACCACTCGAGGGATTGGATACGCATCTGTTTTCGTTACAGCATTCGCCTTCCTGTAGTAAGTACAAAATCGAATACTACCGTCTGACTTAGGCACTATAACACAAGGCGAACTTCAATTCGAATTAGAAGTTCTAATAATATTATTCTGTAACATATACTTAATTTCTTTCTCAGAAAGTTCACATTTTGCCATGATCATCCTATATGGATGTCGCTTTATGGGTTCAGCATTTCCAACATCTAAATAATGTGAAGCTACTGTGGTTCTTCTAGAAACGTCTGGAAATAAATTTTTATATTTAAACAATTAATTGCTTCATCTGCTGCTTCTGCTCTGGCTGTAAATGAGCTAATTTCTCATCAATATTTTCCAGAATGGTTGAGTTTGGTAATCTGACAGAAACAATGTTGGGTTTAGAATGAGTTTCAGGTGAATCATCCACTATGTTCCTAGTGAGATCAGTCTCAATGTTATTGATCACAACAGTTATAGTGGCAGACTGTTTCTCATAATATGGTTTTATCATATTTATATTGCAAAGTTGTGTTGGACTTCTTCGATCGGTAGTTTTTAATCACATAATCCACATCATTAACTTTAGACATAATTTCATAAGGACCGTGAAATTTAGCTTGTAAAGGATTAATTTGCACCGGGAAAAGAACCAGAACCTTATCTCCAGGCTTAAATGTCCTCATCCTAGCTTCTGTATCATACCAGGTTTGCATTTTCTCCAGAGCTGATTTTAAATTTTCCCTGGCTAAGCTACAAGGTTTATGTAAACTGTCCTTAAAATTTAAAACATGATCCAGCAAATTAGTGTGTACCTTTTTATTAATCCATTGTTCTTTTAATAAGTCCAAAGGTCGTCTAACTCTAAGCCCAAATAGAAGATCAAATGGAATAAAGCCTAATGATTCCTGTACCGACTCCCGTACTGAAAATAGGAGTATATACCCTCATCCCAATCATTTTCATTTTCCATACAATACGTTTTAATTATAGTCTTGAGGGTAGAATGAAACCTCACAAAGGCTCCTTGCGATTCTGGATGGTTTGCAGACGAGGTAAACTGCTTAGCTCCCAGTTTATAAACGATTTGTTGAAACAATCCTGACATAAAATCACTACCTTGATCAGATTGTATTTCCTTAGGCAACCCAAAATAAGTAAAGAATTTTACAACAGCCTTTATCACAGTTTTAGTTGTTAAATTCCGAAGCGGTTCTTCCTCTGGAAACCTAGACGCAGTGCTCATGATGGTTAACAAGTATTGATGGCCAGCTTTTGTTTTTGGTAATGGGCCTACACAATCTATAATAATTTTGGAAAACGGTTCACCGAATGTGGGAATAAGTTGCAGTGGGGCCACTGGAGTAACTTGATTATGTTTACCCACAATTTTGCAAGTATGATACGTTTTGCAAACCGTCGCCACATCTTTTCACAAACCGGGCCAGTAAAAATGTTTAAAAATCTTGCCGACGGTTTTCCTCACCCCTTGATGTCCACCCAAGGGCACACTATGGGCTAAAGTTAAAATCTTATTTCGATTAACTTTGGGAACAACCACCTTGTGAAAAACCACCCATTCATCACTTGCAGGGATTGTAGGCCTCCTCCACTTCCTCATCAATACTCCTTTCACAAATTAATATCCTACTTATCACAACATTGTGGGCCGAATGGTTTGTAGTACGCATGTTTCTAGATTTCTATGAAGGGCGCATAACACCGTCGGGAAAAAAAGTACAATATCTGAAACATCTTGTGTTTTAGTTCTTGCAAATTGCTGAAATTAAGGCAAGGCTATATAAAGGCAATGGCTCAAAAAGAGGATGCCCATCATTAAGCATCTTCATCTTGCAAGATATGCCATCTTCTTATTGCTACTGTCAATACGGAGGTATAGAGTCATAAAGACAGACACTTAAAGTTTTTGGAACAGCTTCTTCCCCTCCGCCATCAGACTGCTCAACGGACACTGAGCCCACCTATACAAGCTCACTCTTTTTTTTTGTTCTTTTCTTGCACTCTCTATTTAACTCGTTTAAACTTTTTTTCTGATTTTAATTTATACTTTTTTAGTTTATATTTATTGCAATGTACTGCTGCTTCAAAATATCAAATTTCATGTCATATGCAGGTGATATTAAACCTGGGTCTAACTGTAATACGGATTCCTCTCAGTCCTCACATTAAAAACAAACAAACGTATGTTTCTGTCCGTATTAATAAGCTGATCTTGTTGTAAGAGTAAGAATGCAGTCAAATATTTGGGTGACTGCACACCAATTTATCTCCTTTTTACAACTGTAAGAAAAGACCAAAGTATCCAAGGAGTTTCACACGCCGGTAAATTTTCCCAATGCCTTTCATATTAATATCAAAAGTTTTAATTCTCGCTGTCTGTTTGACTTTGCTTACGTTGCTCTTAGTAATAGATTTTTTTGTAATTTACGTTTCACTGCAGAGGAACATACCAAATATTAGTTTAACATCAAAAACTTCTATTTAGAATACAATAATCCAACACCTATGTATCAGGATGAAAGTTTGCCGAAAGATTCGATCTTTGCTATTCAATTATATTGTCCCTGATCTTCTAGTACAGTATGCCATCCATATCACTATATTCCTCGATTTGGTAGCATCCGAAAGTTATGTCTTCAAAATGTGGTTTATTATTCTTTATCTAAAAACTGGATCTCGCTGCTTACTTGTAAGTTCACAGCTTTACTACTTATTATCACATTGCTAAGCAGTTTGCGTTTCACTTTAGATCGGCCATAATATAATCGATTCTATATTCATTCATTTGTCTGAAGCACTTTGTTTGAAGTCGAAAGAATTTCGAACAATATTCAAATCTGCCGTTAGAACGTCCAAAAGTACGGTCTTCTTACATTGGCCTGATGTGTACTGTAACGCATTAGTGAATAATAAAACTGCTTTAATCTACAACTGCGTCGGTAACTGAGTTACCCATCTGTCCAGATTAAAACAAAGAAAACACTTGAGCGTGCGCAGAATAGTAAAATCACACACTCTTCAGTGATTTCGTCCGCGAAGGAATTCATATTGATTCTGCGAGCTCACACATGACATAAAGATAAAATATCAACAGATGAGAAGGGAAACCTTGAAACTACTTCAGTGTGTTTGGTAAATTAATCTAGATTATCTAAACAGTCTAACTGTTCTGCGTGCAAGTGCCGAAGCAGCGCTAAGCAGGGCGTCGTTTGTAGAAATAGTAATTGCTGTTATAGTGAGGCAGGCTGAATTAAACGCAGATAAACCCACCTGGAAGCCACATCAGAGGCACTGCAGCACGAAAAGGATGCGGAGGTTGTTTTATCCGCGGCCAAACTCATTGAGGTGGACTGATAAAGACGATATTAGATTAAGCTCATTATGTCATTCAGCAGAGTGGACCTGGAAGAATCAGTCTGTATATGATTATACATACCCACCAGAAAATACTGAAGACATAGGTCATCCAGTCAAGTCTGAAACATGCTAGAATCAGATCTTTCGAGATTCGCAGCCAGGCGACACCTGCTGACGGCCGGTCTCACCAAATTCGATGATCAACCAGATGATTACTCGGCTTGGAATTCCATGTTCTTCAATCACATTGAGGACCTCAACTTCAAGCCTAGTGAAGAAGTTGCCCTGCTGGTGTAGTGGCTTAGACTCCAGTCTGCTGATCATGCAAGCTGATTAAGGTAGTTTAACATCAATACACTACTGCTGTTCTGAGTTTAGTCTGACAAAGAATAGATAAGTGCTACAGGTCTAAAACTTCAGAAGTTCCTAACAGGCAATGCCCTCTACATTGGAAACCACACTCTCTCGGGAAGATGAGATGCCACAGGGAGAAATATTTAGAGGAGCGAAATGCCTTCCACAAAGTCATATCTTTCCACTGCTGTTCTTCAACCGGGCTCTTGCCGAAATATTGTGACGCTGTTTTCCAGTGCTCGGAATACGTCAGCGACAAAGGCTTTGCCGCTCCTCTTGTTGGCCCACGCCCTGGTCTATGAAGAGCCACACAAGTACCTCTTTAAAGCTTGGCACGGAGGGAGATGAATTCCCTTCCACTCTAGTTGCATGGCTTCCTGTATTGAGGTCTGTGAATACACTTCACCAGTTAGTCATGTTCAAAGATCTGCCCTGTCAATGTTTATCCGGAAAGTCACCGTGAGCTGAGGATGAGGATCTATGCTGTGTTTGACCAGAGCAACAAGTATCTGGCTAAATCCTCTTTCTTCAACATGCTCAACATAACCAATGGTGCCTTCCATACCGAACCTATCGATAGGTATGTTACAAACGGTTGGGTGAAGAGAAGGAGGCTTTACAGCCAAATCTATTGAGAAATAGACTCGTTTAACACCACCCCCCCATACCTTTTGAATGCGACGAATATCCGGACAACAGGAAGCAAATTCTCACTCCAAAAGCAGCGATAGAACATTCCCACCTCAGCCCTCTTGCCAGTAAGATTCTGTCCTCGACCCAAAGGCTGGGATCTTGTTTCTGCCAGGAAGAGACATCACACAAGTACACAATGTAGAAGTGCAACATTTGGTCTCCGAATGCTCAATGTTCAGCATAGATTAGCACTAGTCCTGTCCAGGACTCTCACGTCCCGTCCAGTTGTGTCTCCTCGTCCTGTAGCTACGTCTTGTCCTCGCCTGGTTCTGGAGTCCGAGCCGGAGTCAAGTCCCAGGTTTTGGTCCCTGGCTCTGAGTCCTAGCCAAGGCTCCTAGTTTCCAGTTCCATGTCCTGGTTCCGCTATCCTAGTCAAGTCCTAGACAGGTCCGGAATCCTTGTCTCGTCCAGGGCCTGTGCCATGTCCAGCGTCCTTTCTTCCCCACTTTCCTTGCTTCCTTCTCACGTCTAGTCCTGTTCCTGGTAGTTCAGTGTCTGTGTCTTGCATTTGGGTCCGTTCCCAACCCCCCAACCCCCCCCCCCCCATTATGACACAAGGACAAACTGCCTTAAAAAGGCATCTCGGAAAGATTCAGCAAACTAGCGCTCTTGAGATACATGAACAATGTAATTTTTCCAATTGACCTATACGTTGAAATGGCTATCATAACACTGTCCCTTTGCACACCTTTCCGATTTCTGATGTTGGCCGCAGATTCTTATATGTGGTCCACAACTCACCTATTGTTGGGAGGACTGTATATAATAGTCATCAGGTGTCTTTTACCCTTGCATGTTCATAACACAAAGATTCAAAAGCTTATGATCTTATGTCACTTCTTCCTAATGATTTGATGTCATTCTTTACCATCGGAGCCAAGCCACCCCTTTTGCCTACTTCCCTATCCATCTGATATAATGTGTAACCTTGGACATTCAGTTCCGAGCGCAGCCACGATTCAGGGATGACCTCACATCATACCTGACATCATGTATTGGTGCATTAAGTTCATTCACCTTATATTTTATACTTTATAGCATTGAGAAAAACATTTTCTGCATACTGCATTTGCTGCCTTTTTTGAATCTGAATTTGTAATGCACTGATATCGACCTTGCTAGGTGCAATTTTGTACTTACATCTGCCTGCCTGTCCTAACAGCCTATCTTAGTTGTTTATTTTACCACTTGTCCTTTCCTGAGCCCCTTCACTCCGGTTCACATTCCCTGACAAATTAGTTGATACCTTTCCCAACAACTCTTACAAACCAGCCCGCGAAAATATTTGTCTCCCTCGGTTTCAGGTGCAATCCGTCACTTTTCATATGGCATACCTCCCCCAGAGGAAATCACCATTATCGAAGAAACTGAGATTCCGCTCCTTGCACCAGCTTTTCAGCCACGCATTGATGCGTCAAATCATTCTGTTTATACATTAAATACCTTGTGGCATAGGCAGCAATCCATGAATTACTACCCTGGTTTTTCTGCTTGTCAGCTTTCTACTGAGCTCACTAAGTTTCCTTTTCAGGACGTGTTTGCCTTACCTTCCTATGCCATTGGTACCAATATGTAGCTAGACATCTGGCTGCTCTCACTCTTTCCCTTCTGTACCACGGAATATTCCCCTTTTAGGCTTTTTTTTCACCTTAGTGTCTCGGATCAATTCCGGTTTTTTTGCACAACACACGATGCAGAATAGCTGATCTGCTATGGATGCAACAACAACTGCTCAAAATAGCAATCCGATTTGTATTCTGGAAAGTCCCCTTCTGATACATCGAAATCCATTGTGACAATTATAATATTGCCATTTTTGCCATGCATTTTCTAGATCCTGTTTTTATGTGCCGAGCACATCCTTCCTACACTGCATACACTCCTATCAGGACTTTTTCACCCTTGCAGATGAATGTGCAGAGAACGAAATAATAAAAAAAACACTCAATCCTGATGAAGGGTTTCGACCGAAACGTCGTCACTACCTCCTCGCATAGGTACTATCTAGCCTGCTGAGTTCTGCCAGCATTTTGTGTTTTTTTTACTTATTTCCAGCATCTGCTGGAATAGTCATCTCGTGTTGACTATTCAAAAGGGTCTATTTTATTTTGTCATGTAGTGTCACAAAATGGGGGCAATGGTGCTGGAGGAAGACCCAAATGCAGGAGACAAACACGTTTTGTAAGGTTAACTAAAATAGAGTTTATTACTGTTTACAAGGAGAACCGTGACGCAAGGATAGAACAGGGAAATCAAGGAGAACAAAGAGGAAACAGGAATAGGCGTAAAGGACGAGGGCTCAGGCCCGGGACTAGGCTAGGACTCAGGGTCTAGGGGGCCAGGACATGGAGATCGGGGATCAGAGTCAGGACTTGGAACACAGACCTCGGATTTGGCTTGGAGACTTGGAGGAACACAGACCTCGGATTTGGCTTGCAGACTTGGAGGATCACAGACCTTGGGTTTGCAGACTTGGAGGATCACAGACCTTGGGTTTGCAGACTTGGAGGAACACAGACCTTGGACACTTGGACGCTCGGAACGCCGCGGCCAGGACTTGGACGCTCGGAACGCCGCGGCCAGGACTTGGACGCTCGGAACGCCGCGGCCAGGACTTGGACGCTCGGAACGCCGCGGCCAGGACTTGGACGCTCGGAACGCCGCGGCCAGGACTTGGACGCTCGGAACGCCGCGGCCAGGACTTGGACGCTCGGAACGCCGCGGCCAGGACTTGGACGCTCGGAACGCCGCGGCCAGGACTTGGACGCTCGGAACGGCGCGGCCAGGACTTGGACGCTCGGAACGCCGCGGCCAGGACTTGGACACTTGGGACTTGGATCACCACAGCCTGCACTTGATATTTTGGACTTGGAACAACAGGGCCAGGACTTAATACTCAAACACAGGACATGAAACACTGAGCCGGGACTCCGCCTTAAGACACCGGGCATGGAGCCGGGAATCTTTAACAGCGGGGTCAGGACCCTTCTAGGGTACAGGGCCGGGACCCATCTTTAGACAGGACATGGATACGGAGACCACACAACGACAGTCCATTCGAGTAGCAGAAAACGGCGTGTCTACTGAACTGGAGACAAGACGACAAGACAACCAAAGTCTATTCGAGTAGCGGAACGGCCAGCCTACCTCGCTGCATACAAGACGACAAAACAGGGGACGGTACTATCACTGGACCCAAGTTTGTTCCAAGCTGCGGGAGTTCTTAACTCACCCTGGCGGGTTAACCTTGCCCGGACCCACTCTGGCAAGGGAAGGCGAATTGCTGGCACTTGCTGCGCGACGAGTCTTTGCTTGCTCTGGCAAGAAACTTAGTTGGCTCCGGCTAGATGACTTTGGCTTGCGGTAGCTACGGTGACTTCGCTAATGCTCCATAACGCTCTCGCCCCGACCGGCTGAAGCCAGGGGCTTATACACTGCCGGTTCTGTCGAGAGTAAATTACCTTAATCACCAAGCTCGAGGGACACGTGAAACAGGGAATGAAAGTGGAACAAGGAGTCAACGGTCCGGATCATAACACAACCTAGATAAATTTAAAGGGAAAGCGATACGGGCCATGACATGCTATTAATGGTTTAATTTCCTCATCACAACATATCGGATGATTCTGTTATTTTTTTCCGTGTTCTATGCTCTAGTATAACAGAATGTTACCACATAATTTGCTGAAGGGAAAACATAAAATAATTACAGTTCATTATTGTGAATAATTGTTTGATGCAGAGAGTCGTGGTTGCATGGAAGTCGATTTCAGCGCCGGTGGTAGAGGCGGGTACAATAGGGTATTTTAAGAGATTCTTAGATTGGTGCATGGAGATTAAAGCATTACAGTGTTTTGCGGAAATTCTGGGCAGTTGCTAGAGTAGGTCACATGTTCGGAACCACATTGCGGGCCGAATGGCCTGCAGTGCGTATGTTTCGATGTTTCCGTGAAGAGCGCATAACACCATCTGAAGAAAAGTACAAGATCTGAAAGATGTTGTGTTTTAGTTCTTACAAATTGCTGAAATTAAGGTAATGCTATATAAAGGGAATGGCTCAAAAAGAGGATACCCATCATTAAGCAACCCTCATTGTGCAAGATATGCCCTCTTCTTATTGCTACTATCAATGCGGAGCTATAGATTCATAAAGACAGCCACTTAATGTTTTTTGGAACAGCTTCTTCCCCTCTGCCATCAGACTGCTCAACGGACCATGAACCCACCTATACAAGTCACTAATTTTTTTGTTCTTTTCTTCAGGCTTGCTCTCCTCCAGGCTTGTCCAGATGGTCGCGATGGAAGTTTTGAATGAGGGAGGAGTCTGGAATGAAGGAGCGGGGACTCCAGGAACGCTCTTCCGGTCCGTACCCTTCCCAGTCGACGAGCTATTGGAGGCCGCTGCCCAACGGCGCAGATCCAGTAGCCGCTAGACGGTGTATGCCGGCTGGTTGCCGATGATCCGGGCGGGTGGAGGGGTTTCAGTCGGAGGACACTAGGTGCTGACAGAAGCTGGTTTTACTTGAGAGACGTGAAAGGTTAGGTGGATGTGCATAGACTTCGGTAGTATTAGCCGGATTGTTGTGGGCTTAATTATACTTTCGACCTCGAAAGGGCCCAAGAAGCGAGGGGCGAGTTTCTTGGTCTCGTTTTTGAGGGGAATGTCTTTGTAGGAGAGTCACAGCACCTGCCCAGGTTGATGCTCGGGTGCAGGAGCATCCACTCCAACGATGGCCGCTACGACGATGCCTGTTGTATATGGCGGTCTTTCTCTTAAACCTTGGCGCTCTACGTCACGCGCCTGCGCAGTCTAGCCTCTTTTCCCCGCGCTGTGAAAGAAAAGGAAAATGACCTTCTCTCCGCGATGCCTTCACTCTTCCACTCTCAGCCTCTTGCTTCGATTGAAACTTTTAAATATTAAAAACATTTAAATATTATGAATGAGAATGCGCTGGAGCTTTTGGAAAACATCAACTTAGATAAGTCACAGGGAACGGACGAGATGTACTCCAGACTACTATGGGAGGCGAGGGATGAGATTGAAGAGCCTTTAGCGATGATCTTTGCATCATCGATTGGTATGGGATAGGTTCCGGAGGATTGGAGGTTTGCGGATACTGTTCCCTTATTCAAGAAATAGAGTAGAGATAGCCCAGGAAATTATAGTCCAGTGACTCTTACTTCAGTGGTTGGTAAGTTGGTGGAGAAGATCCTGAAAGATAGGATTTATGAAATTTTGGAGAGGCATAATACGATTAGGAATAATCAGCATGGCTTTATCAACGGCAGGTCCTGCCTTACAAGCCTGACTGATTTTTTTTTTTAGGATGTGACTAAACACATTTATGAAGGTGGAGCAATAGATGTAGTTTACATGGATTTCAGTAAGGCATTTGACAAGGTACCCCGTGCAAGGCATACTGAGAAATTAAGGAGTCATGAGATCCAAGGGGACTTAGTTTTGTGCACCCAGAGCTGCTTTGCCCACAGAAACAAAATGTGGTTGCAGACGGGTCGTATTCTGCATGCAGGTCGGTGACTAGTGCTGTGCCTCAGAGATCTGCTTTGGGACATTACTCTTCGTTTTTTATAAATGACCTGCGTGAGGAACTGAAGGGATGGGTTACTAAATGTACTGATGATGTACATGTTTGGGGTGTTGTAGATAGTGTGAAGCGCTGTCAGAGGTTACAGCGGGACATTGATCGGACACATACTGGGCTGAGAGGTGACAGATGGAGTTCAAAACCCTGGTCAGTGTGAGGTGGTTCATATTGGTAATACAATATGATGGTGAATATAGTATCAATCGTAAGACTGTTGGCAGTGGTGAGCATCGGTGGGATGTTGGGATCCGAGTCCATAGAACACACAAAGCTGCTGTGCAGGTTGACTCTGTGATTAGAAAGCATACGGTGCGCTGGTCATAGTCAATTGTGCGATTGAGTTTAGGAGACGAGAGGTAATTTGGCCGCTCTATAGGACCCTCGACAGACCCCATTTGGAGTATTGTGCTCAGTTTTTGGCACCCTACTACAGAAAGGATGTGGAAACCATAGAAAGTGTGCAGAGAGATTTACAACGATCTTGCCTGGATTGGGAAGCATGCCTTATGAGAATAGGTTGAGTGTACTTGGCTTTATTTCTTTGGAGCGACGGAGAATGAGAGGGGACCTGATAGAGGTGCAGAAGGAGATGGAAGGTATTGATCTCGTTAATAGTCAGAGTCTTTCTACCAGGGTTCAAATGGCTAGCACGAGAGGGCGCAGTTTTAAGGTACTTGGAAGCAGGTACAGAGGAGCAGTCAGGAATAAGTTTTTTTATGCAGAGATTGGTAAGTGAGTGGAATAAGCTGCCCGCGACGGCGTTGGAGGCGGATACGATAGGGTCTTTTATGAGACTCCTGGATAGGTATATGGAGCTTAGAAAAATAGAGGGCAATGTGTAACCCAGGATAATTTCTAATGGACAGAGGTGATCGGCACGGCTTTGTAGGCTGACGGGCCTGTACTGTGCTTTAGATAAACGGTGCTAGCGAGGAGATAAATAGGAACGAGAAATTGGCGGGTGAACTGAATAAATATCTTGCATTATTCTTTAGTATGGTGGAAGTTACAGGTGTTTGGGATCATGCCGTGTACGAAGTTACCATTGCGAGAGAACAGTTTCTTCAATATGTTCCGTTGGGAGCAACAGTATCACAGATTTGAAGAACCAGGGTGTAGAATATATGTCGAAAATCTATTTAAGAAGAAAAGAAAAGCTTACGAAAGCTTCAATGAACTAGGCAATGTTACAGATCTAGAATATTATAAGGTTGCTAGGAAGGAACATAAGAATGAAATTAAGAATACCAGAACGGGCCACGACACGGCCCTGGTGAGCAGAACTAATGAAAGCCCTAAGACAAGTATGTGAACAGCAAGGGGATGAGCGATGTGAGAATAACACCAATCAGGCGCGATAGTAGAAACGTGTGCATGGAGTCGCAGTTAGTAGCGGATGTACTTAATGAATACTTTTCTTCAGGATTCACCACAGAAAAAGACCTTTGCAGTTGTGGGATGACTTACAGCGAATCGAACCACTTGAGCATGTAGACATTAAGAAAACGAATCTGCTGGAGCATTTAAAAAGGATTGTTCGGTAAATAATGCGAAGGCTGCTGTGGGAAGCGCCAGAGGATGAGAGGGTAAAATATGTTGTTCCCTTGTTCAACAAAGGGAGTAGAGGTTACCAAGGAAATTAAATACTCGTATGTATAACTTCAGTGGTGAGAAGGGTGTTGGAGAAGATCCTGCCAGGCAGGATTTATGAGCATTTGGAGAGACATAATCTGATTAGGATAGTCAGCAGGGCTTTGTCAAGGGCAGGTCGCGCCTTAGGGTATGATTGAAATCGTTGAGAATATAAGAAAGCATATTGATGAAGGTAGAAGAGAGGATGTCGTGTATATGGATTTCAGTAAGTAATTTGGTAAAGGTCCCCATGCAAGGCTCCTTCAGAAAGTAAGTATGTAAGGGAATGGAATGAGACCTTGTTTTGTGGACCCGGATTTGGCTTGCCCAAAGAAGTTAAAGGGTGGTTATAAATGGTTCGTATTCTGCATGGAGTTCGTGACCATTGGCGTTCCGTAGGAATCAGTTCTGTGACTTCCCCTGTTTATAAATACCCTGAATGAAGAAGCAGAATGATAGGTTTGTAGGTTTGCTGATGACACAAAAGTTGAGGGTGTTGTGGGCAGGCTGGAGTATTGTCAGAGGTTACAGCAGGATATCTACAGGATGCAGAACCTGGCTCAGAAGTGGCAGATGGATTTCAACCCAGAGAAGTGTGAAGTAGCTTATTTTGGTAGGTCCAATTTGAAGACAGAATATAATATAAAGGGTATGCCTCTTGGCCGTAAGGAAGATCAGAGTGATCTTGGGTCCGTGTCGATAGGACTCTCAAAGCTTCTGTCCAGTTTGACGGGGTTGCTAATAAGGCGTATGTTGTCTTGACATTCATCTAACATGGGCTTGAATGCTCGAGCCGTGAAGTAATGTTATGGCTATATAAGACATTGGTCAGACCCCATTAGGAGCACTGTTTTCATTTCTGGTAACCTCACTACAGGAAGGTGGTGAATACCATTCCGAGAGTTCAGATAAGATTTACAAGGATGCTGCGTTGATTAAAGTGCGTACCCTATGAGAATAGGTTAATTGTACTTGGCCTTTTCTCCTTAGAACGACGGAGGATGAGAGGTGACTTGATAGAGGTGTATAGGATGATGAGGGTCATTGATCGTATGGATAGCCAGAGGCGTTTTCCCATTGCTGAATTCGCTAACACGAGAGGGGCATAGTCTTAAGATGCTTGGAAACAGGTCCGATGGAATGCCAGGGGTTGAATGCTCTGTCGGCAGCCGTAGTTGATGCGGATACAATAAGGTGTTTTAAGAGCCTCTTAGTCAGGTACATGGAGCTAAGGAAAATAGAGGGCTATGCGCTAGGGAAATTCCAGGCAGTCTCCAGAGTAGGTTATATGGTCGGCACAGCATCGTGTGCCAAAATTCCGGTAATGTGCCTACATTTCCATGAAACCGAAGATTCTGAAAGTAGGTTGGTCACCTCGAGCAGAGCTCTCCACCCCAGGTTTTTGAATTCGTTAGAGATTGAGGAGGCATTAGTAATGATATTCCAATAATCGTAAATACTGAAATGTTTCCGGAAGACTGGCAATTGCAAATGCCAGCCAACTCTTCAAGAATGGGGATGAGTCAAAAGAAGTGAAATTATATGCCAGTTAGAAATAAGACGGAGGGTAAGCAGAGGAGAATCGGTTGGTAGTGTGCACCTGAACATTTATAAGACCTTTGACAAGCTGGCACACCTGAAGCCGCTTACCAAGCTGCGACCCATGGTATTACAGGAAACTGCTAGCATTGATAAAGCAGTGGCTGATTGGCAGTAGGCAAGAAGTGACATTAAATGGAACCTTTTATGATTTGCTCTCTGTACAGGGGTCTGTGTTAGGAACGAGTATTTTGTTACGTTATGCATATAAAATTTAAATGATAGAGTTCATGGCTCTTCTGCAAAGTTTGCAGACAATACAAAATTAGGTACAGCGGCAGATAGCTTTACAGACGGATTTTGACATGCTAGGAGAATTGGCAAAGGTCACAGATGCTATACACGGTCGAAAAATGCATGGCCATGCCTTTGGACTTAGAAACAAAAGGGTTCAATATTTTCTAAACGGAGAGAATATATAATGAGGCGCTAAAGGACCTAGGAGTCCTGGTATTGGGTTTTCTAAGGTTATTTGGGAGGTCTGTGGTGAGGAAGGCAAATTCTATATTAGCATTCATTTCTAGAGGAGCAGAATATAAAAGCAAGGATGAAATTTTGAGTCTTTATAAAGTGCTGACGAGGCCAGACTTGTATCATTGTCTGATGTTTTGGTCTCCTTATCTCGGAAAGGGTATTCTAAAACCGCAGAGCGTTGAAAGGAGGTTTAAAAAAACACTCTATAAAAACAAACGGCTTATCATATGAAGAGCGATTTATGGCTCTGTTTCTATATTTACTGCAATTATGAAGCATAAGGGGAAACAATAGAAGCCAATCTTATGGTGAAATATCCTGACAGAGTGGATGTGGAAAACATATTTCCTGTGGTTCGAGTGTCCAGGCCCAGAAGATAGAGAAAACAAATAGAGTGTCGCTGTTTTCCGTGGGAAATGAGGAGTAATTTATTTAGCCAAGAAGTTATGAATCTGTCCAATTCATTGCTACAGTCAGCTGTGGAGGCAACGTGGTTAAATATATATTTAAGGCAGAGTTTGAGAGACTCTTGATTAGCGAGGACATGAATTGCTCTGGAGGGAAAGCAGAAGGGGGGCGGGGAACTGGGGGGGGGGGATGGAGGATTAAAAATCTATTTTGTTGTATGGCCCAGTTGAAGATGTCGGTTGGCATAGGGAAATATATACCGGAGATACGAGGAGCTTGATTTCTTTTAAAGCTGCCGGAAGAAGGCGTTAGGACGGATTTTCTGTTAATGGGGAGATGCAATTAAGCCTGTTCTTTGATGAAAGAAGAAATTCATAATATTCTGAAAAGTAAAGCCGCATTCGGAGAACAGGTGGGACGGACAAGAAGAAGCGGAGAAATAGGAACTGTGTTTATTGACGATAGGAGGGAGAAACTGGAGGTCCAAGAGGCAATCTTCATGGGGGATCAGAAGTGGAGAGGGGCAAAAAACTTTAAGTTCTTCGGTGTTATTATTTCAGAAGACTTTCCTGCTCCTAGTACTGTCACAGCAACGGATTCGGTTGCTTAGCAGATTCTGCACCTGCACTCGTGAATATGAAAGTGTCAGATAGTTATGATTTCACTATGACTGTTCCTAACTCCCTACACTTCGTTGTATCGCTTGTCGAGACTCGGGCAAAGTACAACAACGTTAAGTTGCCTACTTGCATTCGACCTCGATTGCAAAAAGTGGATTGTCGCATCGACTGACTTTGAACTCCAGGCTTATTCGAATTATAGAAACATAGAAACATGGAAAACATAGAACCTACAGCACAATACCGGTCCTGCGGCCCACAAAGTTGTGCCGAACATGTCCCAGCCTTAGAAATTACTAGGGTTACACATGGCCCTCTATTTTTCTAAGCTCCATGTACCTATCCAAAAGTCTCTTAAAAGACCCTTTCGTATCCGCCTCCACCACCATTGCCGGCAGCCCACTCCATGCACTCACCACTCTCTGAGTAAAAAACTTACCCTTGACATCTCCTCTGTACCTACTCCCCAGCCGCTGAAACATGTGTCCTCTTGTGGCAGCCATTTCAGCGCTGGGAAAAAAGCCTCTGACTACCCACACGATCAATGCCGCTCATAATTTTATACTCCTCTATCAGGTCACCTATCATTAATATATATTTAGATATTCCTTTCAGCCGCAGTTTTCGCATCTAGTATTCTGTCTGAGAATTTTAATTAACAGCCTTATTTAGCTAACATGTTTTTTAAAGTTTTCCCTTAAAATACTGTTCGCATTAAAATCTGTAAAGAATCGAATCACTTCAGCGACACTCCCCACGCACTTGAGCCATATCCAAACGAACAGATAAGCACTTAAGTGCAATTATGAAGAAACTAAGCAGCGCCTCTACTTCCGTGTAACATTACAACGATTCGGGGTGACATCTAAAATTTGTCAAGCTTCTCTGGATGTGTGTCGGAGAGTATGTTGATTGGTTGAATCGCAGCTTGGTATGCAAACACCGATGCCCATAAACGTAAAGTCGAATATCAATCGTGTATACTGTACAGTCAGTCACGGATAGTGCCCACTCAACCATTGATCACATCTCGAAGTGGTGCTGTCACAGCAAAGCGCCATCCATCTTCAGAAACTCACACCAATCAGGTCATGGACTGTATGGGTTTTGCCAACAGAAAGAATCTCGAAGAGTCTCAAGACTCAGACCGCCATGTCATTGCTTCTTAACCATTAAGCTCTTGAACCCGAGAACAAAACCTTTCTCAATTTCACTTGTCCTGTTCGTGAAATTTACCATAGAGGGCTTCCAGACTGTTCGCTCCGATCGGAATTGCACTGAGAGCGGTAAGCGCAAAGGAGGGAGGCTTGCTGCTCTGGTTAACAACAAATGGTGCAATCCTGGTCATATTACGATCAAGGAAAGTGTTTGCAGATCAGTTATTGAACTTTTTTTCTGTTGGACTCCGGCCATATTATTTGCCAAGGGAAATCTCGCATGCAATTGTGGTTGTTGTGTACATCCCTCCCTCTGCCAATCCGACGTCGGTGTGTAACATCATTCACACCGTTATAGAAGGACTACAAATCCAGCACCCGAGTGCCCTCATTACCATCTCGGGTGACTTCAACCATGTTACCATGGCTAGAATACTGCCTAACTTCACGCAGTATGTGAGCTGTACAACCAGAGGGGAGAGGACCGTGGACTTGATATATGCTAACGTTAAGGATTCTTACAGCTCCTCTCGCCTCCCCCCAGTGGGAAGTTCAGATCACAACCTGGTGCATCTCAAACCCTGCTACGTGCCTCTGCTGAAGAGTAAACCTGCAACCTCGAGGTCTGTGAGGAAATGGCCGGCGGAGGCTTATGAGACACTCCGGGATTGTTTTGAGGTGACAGACTGGCAGGCCCTCTGTGAGCCACATGGAGAGGACATTGATGGGCTCACAGAGTGCATCAATGGCTACATAGACTTCTGTGTGGACTGCAATGTTCCGGCAAGAACTGTCCTTTGTTATTCAAATAACAAGCCATGGGTAACAAAGGACATTAAGGACATTTGAACGCTAAAAAGAGGTCGTTTAGAGATGGAAATAGAGAGGAGCTGAGGACAATACAGAGGGACCTGAAAGCCAAGTTCAGGGAAGCTAAAGACAGGTATAGGAGGAAGCTTGAGTGGAAACTCCAGCAGAACAACATGAGAGCGGTCTGGAGTGGGATGAGGACCATCACTGGGTTCCAGCGCACCAGCAGCAGAGGAGCAGAAGGCAGTGTGGACAGGGCCAACGAACTTAATCTGTTCTTCAACAGATTTAACACTGTGGCCCCTGCCCATCCCCCACATTATTCATCTGTTGTCGGACCCCAACCAACACATACTCCACTCTCCCCTCCTACCCCTCCTCACAGCCCCCCACCCTGCTCTCGTGACTACACCCCTCCCACACCTCACACCATCACAGTGGGCTTCACAGTTGAACAGGTGAGAAGACAGACAAAACGTCTCCACCCAAGCAAGGCTGCAGTCACGGATGGTATTAGCCCCAGGGTGCTCAAAGCCTGTGCCCCCCAGCGTTGTGGAGTACTTCACCATGTTTTAAACCTAGGCCTGAGTCTCCAGAGGGTTCCTGTGCTGTGGGAGACGTTCTGCCTCGTACCTGTACAGAACACGCTGCGCCCCAGTGGCTCCAATGACTACAGACCGGTGGTATTGACCTCCCACACCATGAAGACCCTGGAGAGACTTGTTCTAGAGCAGCTCCGGCCTACTTAGACCCCCTCCAGTTCACCCATCAGCCCCGACTAGGAGTTGAGGATGACATCGTCTACCTGATGAACCGTTTCTACGCCCACCTGGACAAGCCGGCGAGCAGTGTGAGGGTCATGTTTTTTGACTTCTCCAGTGCGTTCAACACCATCCGCCCTGCTCTGCTAGGTGAGAAGCTGACAGTGATGCAGGTGGATGCTTCCCTGGTGTCATGGATTATTGCTTACCTGACTGGCAGACGGTACGTGCGCTTGCAAAACTGTGTGTCAGACAGAGTGGTCAGCAGCCCTGGGGCTCCACAGGGGACTGTCCTATCTCCCTTTCCCTTCACCATCTACACCTCGGTCTTCAGCTACAACACAGAGTCTTGCCACCTTCAGAAGTTTTCTGATGACTCTGCCATAGTTGGATGCATCAGCAAGGGAAATGAGGCTGAGTACAGGGCTACGGTGGGAAACTTTGTCACATGGTGTGAGCAGAATCATCTGCAGCTTAATGTGAAAAAGACTAAGGAGCATGTGGTGGACCTGAAGAGGGCCAAGGCACAGGTGACCCCTGTTTCCATCCAAGGTGTTAGTGTGGACATGGTGGAGGATTACAAATACCTGGGGATACGAATGGACAATAAACTGGACTGGTTAAAAAACACAGAGGCTGTCTACAAGGGTCAGAGCCGTCTCCATTTCCTGAGAAGACTGAGGTCTTATAACATTGGTCAGGCGATGCTGAGGAGGTTCTACGAGTCTGTGGTGGCCAGTGCTATCATGTTTGCTAGTGTGTGCTGGGGGCAGCAGGCTGAGGGGAGCAGACACCAACAGAATCAACAAGCTCATTCGTAAGGCCAGTGATGTTGTGGGGTTGGAACTGGACTCTCTGACGGTGGTGTCTGAAAAGAGGATGCTGTCCCAGTTGCATGCAATCATGGACAACGACTCCCATCCACTCCATAATGTACTGGTTAGGCACAGGAGTACATTCTGCCAGAGACTTATTCCACCGAAATGTAACACTGAGCTTCATAAGAAGTCATTCCTGCCTGTGGCCATCAATCTTTACAACACCTCCCTCAGAGTGTCAGACACTCTGAGCCAATAGGCTGGTCCTGGACTTATTTTTCCACTTGGCATGATTAACGTATTATTATTTAATTATTTATGGTTTTGTATTGCTGTATTTCTTCACTACCCTTGGTTGGTGCGGCTATAACGAAACCCAATTTCCCTCGGGATCAATAAAGTATGTTTGTCTGTCTGTCTTTCATCTATTTACTCATTTTCAAGGACCCTACATCTCATGCTCTTAAAGATATTTCAGATTTATCTATCTATCTATCTATCTATCTATCTATCTATCTATCTATCTATTAATTATTGCTATTATTAGTAGTAGTAATATTTATTTTTTATTTACACAGTTTGCTGATTTTCACTCTGGTTGTTTGTCCGCCCTTTTGGAAGCTTGCTTTCACTGATCTATTAATGGGTCTTGGACCTTCTGGATATGCTCACAGAAAATGAAACTCGGGTCTTATAGGCTGACATATATGTTTTTTGACAATAAATGACCTTTGATCTTTGAAATTTTAAGGAGGCTGTGAAGAAGTATAGTGAAGGCAGCTGTGGGAGTCGATACGTCTTTATAGGATAAATGCAGGCAGTTTGACTCCAGAGATGCAGCCAGAGAAATTAGGAAAGTGGTGAGATTTGTCAAAAATGGAGCAAGTAAGATTACGCCAGAGTCGAAGTTGGAGGCAAAGTTTGGTGAAATTCATTGATTCAAGGTTCGAGGTTGAAGATGCATTTACTATCAAAGTATGCATGCAACATAGAATTTTGATATTCGTCTTCTCCGTACAGCCAAGAAACAATGAAAACCAAGGATGCCATTTACAGAAAACCATCAAAACCTACGTGTAAAGAAAAAGAAAACAGGTATGCTGCAACAAGACTGACTAACCAGCATGCACAAAAAAACATTTCATGTAGATGGCAGCAGTAATTGCAAATTCCGAAACTAGCCGCGCACAAACAGCAACAGGAACATGAAAGACCTCACTTCACAACAGCGCAAAGAAAAACAAAACATAAAAGAAAGGAACATTGCCAGGGAGTTCTTGGAAAATTAGCCTGCTACGTGACCAAAAAAGGGAAATCATACCTGAGGCCTATCTCAGGTAGGGGCTACACGTTTGGTTTAGAGAAATTGGGAGAAAGAGAAAATGTTGAATATGTGGGCCAGTTCAGTGGGGTGGCGGAGGAGGTACTGGTCAGTCTGTTGTTGAGTGGAAAGCTTTAAGACATTATGAGCGGGGACAGTAGTGTTTAAGGACTGGATACCCATTTGAAAATGAGGCGATCCGGGTCAGGTAAGTGAGAGCTGTTTGGGTGATCGGGAACATACAAAGTGTCGCCTATGTAGGTGAGAAGCGATCGAACCAATGGCAATAAAATAAAGTCCTTACCTGAGGATACATGTTTCGTATGACAAGAACATACGGGTGAAAGGGCAATGGGGTCAGTCAGGTGATGTAAATACACATTCTTTATTGATGGCCCCAGTTACCGCTCAGTCTGTCGGGTCAAATATGCAGTCTTGATTTTTTCCCCAGTTCGAAACCAATAATCGTATGGATGTTGCGAACTGAAGAGGATTCGTGGCCTGAAACGTTAACTGTATATTCACTTCCATAGATTATGCCTGATGTGTTGAGTCCCTCTCGCATTTTATAGGTGTTGCATTGGATGGAATGTGTTTAATGTAAGCTTGAGATCATTACCATTGGAGAAGATTCGACGGCTAATGTTTAATCATTAAGGCACCATAAAACTAAATCTAACATCACATTACCGTGGAAATAAACATGTGGCAAAGATTAGCGTGGTCGCATTCCATATTAAGGCATTCCCACAATCCAATCCATCCTTTTTGGGGAAAGTTAAAAAATATTTTAAAACACTAGATGTCAATTGTTACAGATGTAACCTGTTGATACACGAAAATAAATAATCATAGCTACGTTTACTGATCCAGAATTACACACACCTAAACACGAAATGAATATGAACGTACTCTAGTAGTTACAGTGATGTCCCTTTAGCCATCATATGTTTCTTTGTATTAACGTTCGGTTTTAGTAAGATAATGTAACATTTCGGTGCAAAAATACAGACGAGCAGACCAAAGCTCGATGCCCAGATAGCAAACACTTCAACAGCCACGGTATACTTTCCCGGTGAGCTCACATAGGCTGGAATAAAAGTTATCCAAACAGCGCAAAAGATCAGCATGCTGAAGGTGATGTACTTGGCATCGTTGAAATTGTCTGGGAGTTTCCGAGCAAAGAATGCAAGCACTAAGCACACGACTGACAACAGAGCAATATAGGCCGACACTACGTAAAAGGCGGTCCATGCGCCGACGTCACATTCCAGAATAATGATATCCCTGTAATAGTTCATGTTTTTCAGGGGGTAGGGAGGTGACACACTTAGCCAGAC
The DNA here is from genome assembly GCF_048418815.1 of Hemitrygon akajei. Lineage (NCBI taxonomy): Eukaryota > Metazoa > Chordata > Chondrichthyes > Myliobatiformes > Dasyatidae > Hemitrygon > Hemitrygon akajei. The sequence goes on from NC_133126.1 coordinate 195,548,764, forward strand.
AATGCAAACTAAACCTTGCAAAAATGTAAGGAGGCAGACGCCCAGACGTTGCTGCGCCGGACCGAACCATTTCATCACACTGCTGTTGGGAAGAGTTGCTTTAAAGGCAACCAATACAAGAATGGTTTTTCCCAAGATGCAGGAAATGCAGAGAGCAAACACAACTCCGAAAGCTGTGCGGCGCAACATGCAAGACCAGTCGGATGGTTCTCCAATGAAGGCGAGCGAGCAAATGAAGCAAAGCAGGAGGGCGAAGAGAAGCAGGAAACTGAGCTCGGAATTGTTCGCTTTGACCATTGGAGTGTCTCGATACCAATAAAAAATTGCAGCTGTGGCCAAAGTAAGACACGTTCCCACAAGAGCAAGCGTAACTAATACAGACCCTAGAAGTTCTCGAAAGGAAAGGAACTCAACATTCTTGAGGACACACTGGGTTTTTGCCTGATTGGACCAATATTCCGTGGGGCACTTGATGCAATCCGTGGCATCTGGAAAATTAATTATTTTATGAGACAACGCGTGTGAGCACAGAAATGGCGAATTCATAGATGTTACAGCGCATCTCAACACTTACCAGTGACGTTGCTAATTTCACCATCTGCGCAATCTGTGCAGTAAAAACAACATATCGGCTGCCCCTTCCGACTGACTCTTCTTGTTCCAGGAAGACAGGGTTCTGAGCAAATTGCTCGGGGGATCTGAAGCAAAAGAAAATATCCAGACTGTATTTGTTTTATTGGTGGTTAATATCTCTATGCACATGTTCAAATTTGATCTTTTCCAATATTGTTCTCAGTCCACAAACGTTCCCCGAATCCGACCTGTATTTTGCTGAAATACTTTTAAAATTACAAATGTATTTGATTTGAATTGAATTGACTATATTTCTTACATCCTTCACATACATAAGAATAAAAATCTTTATGTTACGTTTCCGTCCAAATGTGCAATGTGCAGTTTATAGTAATTTGGAATAAATAGTATGTACAACATAACAGTCAATATAGCACAGAAATATAATTGTGTGAGCTAATCAGTCTGATGGCCCGGTGGAAGAAGTTGTCCTGGAGCCGGTTGGTCCTGGCATTTATGCTGCAGTACCGTTTCCCGGATGGTAGCAGCTGGAACAGTTGGTGGTTGAGGTGAGCGGGGACTCAATGATCATGCGGGCATTTGTTCCGCACCCGTCTCTGTAAATGTCCTAATAGTGGAAAGTTCACATCTGCAGATGTCCTGGGCTGTCCGCACCACTTCCTGCAGCATCCGGGAATGAGAGATGTACAGTTCCCATACCATTTAGTGATGCCGCCAGCCAGGATGATCTCAGTTCTGTCTCTGTAGAAGGTCCTTAGCATTTTGGGACTCATGCCAGACTTCTTCAAATGTCTGAGGTGAAAGAGACACTGATGTGCTTTTTTGTCACCACACAGCCGGTTTGAACAGACTAGGTGAGAACCTCGGTGATGTGTATGCCGAGGAACATAAAGATGTACATTGCCAACACCAGAGCGATTGATTTTAATAAGAGTTAGCCTGTCTCTACTCCTCCTGTAGTCCACAACCAACTCCTTTGTTTTTTTTTCGACATTGAGGGAGATATCCTTTTCTTTACACGATAGGAAGTGTGTGGGAACTATAAAACACCGTGCAGAGGAGATTTACAAGAATGATGCCTGCTTTGGGGAGAATGCCTTGTGAGAATAGGGCCTTTTTTCCTTGGAGCGACGGAGGATATGAGGTGACCTGATAGATGTGTATAAGATGATGAGAGGCATTGATCCTGTGGATAGTCAGAATTATTTTTTTCTTCCCAGGGCTAAAATGGTGAGCACGAAGTTTAAGGTGCTTGGAAGCAGGTTCAGAAGAGATGACAGGCGGAAGATTTTTTTACGCTGAAAGTGGTGAGTGCCAGCGACGGTGCTGGAGGCGGATATGATAGGGTCTTTTAAGAGACTCCTGGACAGATGCATGGAGCCTAGGAAAATAGGTAATTTCTAATGTAAGGGCATGTTCGGCCCAGCATTGTGGGCCAAAGGGCCTGTAGCGTGCAGTAGGTTTTCTACTTTTCTATGGGATCACTGTGTCAGGGTGATGACTTCTTCTCTGTAGGCAGCTTCATTATGATTTCACATTAGCTCGATCAATGTAGTATCGTCAGCCAATTTAATTAGCAGATTGGAGCTGTGGGTGGCGACACAGTCATTGGTATACACTGAGTAAAGGAGGGGGCTTAAGACACAGCCCTAAAAGGAACCTGTGTCAAGACAACTCTTACCATCTTCTGGCGATCTGACAGCAAATCCAGGATACAGGTAAACAATGCAGGGTGAAGGCCGAGGTCTCTGAGTTTGTGGTCCAGCCTGGAGTTCAATGCTAAACTGTAGTCCAAGAGCAACATTCTGACATAACCGTCACTCTTCTTCAGATATGTAAGGACGGTGTGTAGAGTTGTGGCTATTGCATCATCTGTCGTTCGGCTGTGTCAGTAGGCGAGCTGTAGGGAGTCCAATGTGGGTGGTAGCATGCTGCAGATGTCGTCCTTGACCAACCTCTCAAAACTTGTGCTTATTATTGAGATGATTGCGATAGAACGCCAGTCATTCAGGCATTTCACTTTGATCATTTTTAGGTACCGGTACAATGCTGATGTTTTGAAGCTGGAGGAGACTTTGCACTGGGAGAGGAAGTGATTAAAATGTCTGTAAACAGGCTTTTCAGTTGTGCCGAGCATAATCTGGGTACCCGTCATGGAATGTTGTTTCATCTTGCAGCTTTGCATATGACATTAAACTCGACTTTTCTGTTGACCAATTCCGTACCTTAAATCAGGAGCATCGCCTACTCTGTTTGTAAACGAGGATCTCCATCCAACCCACCCACCACCCACATCCACAGCACACCGTCCCGTACCAAGACTTTACCTTTTGTCCCAAATGAATTGTGAAATAAAATTGCTTCTGAAACTTTTTTGAATCTTAAGTAGCAGTTGGAATAGCAATGAATGAATTTTCGTGGAACTGCGACCAAATTAGGAACAGACAATTAAAAGTACGTTCCAATTCTACGCAAGCATTATGTAGCTAACATACAAGGCAAGGGTGCATTCAGCAGCATTGTTTTGAAGGTATGTAACTGTCATGGCGGGAAGAGTAGAAAGTTGTGTCTCGCAAGGACTGAATGAAAGAAGATAATGTCACATTGCTGTTAGTGGTCAGTCAGATCACGTCAGATATACGATCTGCCACTTCGCCACCACCTCTGGTTCCATTCAAATTCCTATATGACGTAACCTTGAAAATATCTAGAGACTTGACCTCCAGGATCCTTCCAGAGCAGAAAATGCAGGAGATTCACCAACAACTGAAACAGCAAATGTCCTATTCCATTATTTTCAAGTGATCACCTTCATAGTTCGTATGTGCATCAAATTGTTTGAGGCTCCGACTGCACAAACCATTTCTACATCTGCCCTTAAGGTTATATATTGTGTGTTTGAATAAGGCCATCCCTTGAAAAGCAAGAGCATTATTTTCAATAATCGCATCCATCGCTAATATCATCCAGATCCCAAGCATACAACTAATTTCCATTTCGCCAAAGTAAATGAACTGTAAATAAAGGGCCTTACCGTATTTCCCTTCGTGCTCCACATGATATCCCCGACATTAATCACCAGTTCGTGTCCTGGCGGAGCCGTGCCATCATAATACCCAATGTTTATAATGTCAACTCGACCCTTCAAATTTGTTTGCAAGTTCACGAATTCGTATCTTGGTACTGGGTCTCCATTTGCATCAAAGTATACGGTTTCGCCCGTCTTGGCTGTAAAATTCACTGTGCGTAGGTAGTGCATCAACTAGAGTGGAATAAAGCAAGGGAAGCTTATTTTTAACCGGATCGTAGAATGCAAGTACAGGCGTACAAGTAAATTGTCATCAGACAACACTTGGAAAATTGTAATCAGTTCTGATCCGGTTGCAAATAACTAATACGAGAGTGCAAAATTTTAAGGAGATTGGAAGACAGCATCGAGGCCGTTTTTGGTAAATTTGGTTTTACACGAAGTATTGTACGTGCATGGCACGTTCTGACAGGGACATCTAAACTATTCCTTGATAAGTGCATGGATGACAGAAAAATGGAGGGGAACGTGGGAGCGAATGGTTTGATTGATCTTTGTGTAGGTTGTGTGATCGGTACAACTCCTTGGACCGAAGCACCTGGACTGTGTCTGAAAAGTTATGATATACAAATGTGAAATAATTTCTGAGAACAAAAGTTTAGCGGCCATAAACAGAAATGGTGACTAATGTATAGTGGACAGTGTTTGAATGCACAGGAAAATGGAACAATATCAACTTCAACTGTAAACATACCTGCCCATGAGTTACTGAGGGTCTTGACTCAGCAAAGAAAGTAAAGCCCTACCTGCCACGGCTGGAAGTTTGATACATGCGCACAGGTGTTATTCGTAAAGGGACCCTTTCCTTCTTCGCAGTTTAACAGATCGTGGAGTGCGTGAGCGATAGAGTAGACAGCTTTGTAGACGTGGTACGAGCTCCCGTCCATTTTCGCTGGAAGATAGTTATTTTCTATTCCATCGATTTTCTCCTTCCCTGAGCAATGCTGAATAATATCTGAGGAATTTACAGGGCTTGTCCCGTTGCCTGTAGTAAAAGCGCAGGTGAATAAAGTTTCCCAAAACTCAGTAACCAGCATGTTGCCAGGAAAATTGGAAGGATGGACGTTATGAAGAAAATCTCTGAGATCATCTATCTCTGTCCTGTGTGTGGCTGGACCTATTGTCCCGGCGAGATAAATTGCCCTTTCTGCAGGCGGAAGAAGATTTCTTGTCACCCACCCTTCACTTCCAATCCACTGGATACCGGTTACATTTTGACGCCAAATCTCGTTCAACAAAATTCGCATATCACCACCTTGGACAAAGGCCACGACTACTTTAGTAGACGCCTGTTTAATCACCTGGACAATTTTACTGATTTTGTCTGGCGGGTCCGTCCTGTAAAAAGACTCAGAGTAGGCAATACAAACCCCAAACTTCTCCACATGTTCCACAAACCCTTGCATTCCAAAATTACCGTAATCAGTATTACTTCTTATCGTTCCAATCCATGTCCAGCCAAATGTTCTCACCAATTCAGCGAGAAGTTTGGACTGGTACTGGTCGCTGGGAATGGTTCTCAAAAACGTGGGGTATTCTCTCTTATCGCTGAGACAGGAGCAAGTGGAGTAGTAACTAATCTGCAGAGAAGGAGATAAATTGTTCAATACTTGGATCAGTCTTTTAACTGTAAGTCACTGATACATCAATAGTGTTTCATTCTGAATGGCTTTCTATACCACGTATCTGTAATTTTTAGAATACAGCATGAGATGTAGAAAACATATGTAACATCATCAACCGGAGGTTAATGGCATAATAAGCAATTTTTCATGAACAACTTACTTATACACCACAGGACACTCATTTAAGGCGAGATGGGGAAAGACAAATGCAATACGATGGGCACCTTTCACGGAAAAGTGATGTGGCCTGAAATAGATTGCCAGAGTTGGTGCTGATGGCAAAAGCGTTTCAGATCCTTTCAGACACGTACATGACTGTGCAGAGATCTGATGAATATGAACGTTGTATACTCAATAGAAACTCTGTAGTTAATAGTTTAGGCTAATGTTGTGCCATGTTCTGTGTTCTGTGATCCAGTATAACAAACTTTAACAAAGGCTAAAATTAATTAAGTACAATATATTATTATGAGGAGACCATAAACAAAGTCTGGCGGATTTAGACTATAATAAAATCTAAAGGTCTAAAGTAACTTTTTACTCTGTTTTTACGATTAGTTGAAACTATGTCAGATCCCCATGTCCTCTGTGTCCTGACATGAGAATCACATTTTTATGTCTGTGCAAATAAGTGACTTCATCGGTAGACTCAAAATGCTGTCAACTATTTGATACATTACCAGCGGAACCCCAAATGATCCAATTGCTCTTGCCGTTACGATTGAATGTGTAGATTTATCGCAGCCAATAATGGCAGCAACCTTAGAGGATCCTCCACATTCCGGATATTCAATTGATTTTTCTCCATTGATCAACTCTAGCGCTGCTTCAGTAGCGATCGTGGGGGATGAACAGTCATCGTAGATCTCATACCCCAGTGTGATCCCCGGCAAGAGTTTCTCATTCCGATTTATTTCTTCAATGGCAAAAATCATCGTCTGCGCTAGTCGGAAGCTTTCAAAGCCAAAACTGCGGGATAAATGTTCGAGAGCATGTGACCATAATACACAGCACTCCAGTTAAGCTATTCCACACAATGAGTTTTTTCGGCCATTTGATTATGTCTAATTCTGCTACATTCTCTCCGTTATATTTAACACCCCTATTACCCTGGAATACAATAGCCTCCACAACCGTCTGTAGCAATGAGCACGACATCAACTTGGTAAGTCAACGTGTCATCATCTCCGTTTCAAGGGGACGTTTTTGTACTTAGATGCTGTGTCCTCAGGCCCATCACATTCACACTAATTGAAACATCCTCTGCATGTCCGCACTGTTAGGCTATTTAAATTTTTAATAAGTTGCAATAAGAACCCCCTCAAACTTCCAAAGTCCGGTAAGTACACAGTGAACAAAAGCTTCACATGCGTTAACCCTTTCATTCCAGGCATCATGCAGGTGAACCTTCTCTGGACCCTCCTAAATGCCAGAACATTCTTTTTTTTTTAGATGTATTGCCCAAAAGATGCACATAATAAAGAGGAGGTGATATGTATGCACCTTCCGAATTCAACCATAAATCACGTCAAAATTATAAAATCTAATAGTTTTCTTCTTAAACCATAAGACCTAGGAGTAGAATTAGGCCATCTGGCACATCGAGTCGACTCTGCCATTCAATCATGGCGGATCTTATTTTTAATATCCTCTTCAACTCCAGTTCTCAGCCTTCTTCCCATAACATTTGATGGAATACCTAGTCAAGAACCTATCATTCTCTGCCTTACGTACATCTGTTCTTAGAGTATAAGAACGGTACCATAACGATCAATCCAATACATTGTTACACATCAGAATAGGTAACATGTATAGCAGATATCAAATCCGTATTTCACTGAGGAATAAAATACATATCACAGCTTCTATGTAAATTTTGCCCTGCAGATTTCTGCTCTGGCCGACCATCTAGCTGCCTTCGTGGCTTCAGGTGTTCCCAGCAGTGATAAGACCTCTGGACATATACTGATTGTTGGTTATTTCAACCAACCAATTAGTTCCAGTTATCAATTGCGCCCACAGTAACCATCTAACAGCAAAACTGATACAGTGGGCCCCGGAGCAGAGGACGAGGGATGTCCCAGACTTTTTTCCCTATATTGCTCGCAATGCACAGTCAATTTCGCAAGCACGAGGATTGCAAGTCCGACGGTAACGAGGAAGCGTATATTCAAAAATATAAACTGTTCAGCGGTCGGTCTCTAATAATCGACTCATTAATAATTAATACAAAACAGTGGAAACAACTTTCAACGTTGTTTTTGTCGGTGATACTTTCTGGTGACATTGATTCAGGATTATTATTATTATCATCAGCAGGTGCCATGCCCATTTTGAGCTTTGACGACCGAGGCACACACACTGCTGTTTCGGGTCAAGTGGATCAATTCATTTGTATTCAGTTCCAGTTCTCTGGTTGCTATCTCCATTATCATTTATCTTTCCCTTCTTTTTGCTTTCTTCCCTTCAATCTTTCCCATAATTACAGGGCATTATAATTCATCTTTCCTAACCACATGTCCAATCAAGTTACGTTGTTTTTTTTCATGATCACAAACATTATTTCCCTTTTTGTGTTTGCTCTGTGCATGACATCCTCGTTAGATATTCGCTTCGTCCATGATATTCTTTACATTATCCTCAAGAAACACATCTCCGCTGTTTCAGTTCGTTTCCTCATGTTACTAGGTATTGTCCAACATTCTGATCCATATGACATAACTCGATAAACGTAACATTTCAGTACCTCGAGGCAGGTTGTCAAGCTTAGCTCAGCATTGGTCAGTATACTCTTCATTCTTGTAAAGGTGTCTTTTGTCATCCCCTTTCTTCATTTGAAGTCCATGTCGCACCTGCAATCTGATGACACCCAGCTTCCCAAGTAGCAACACCTCTGTAAATGTTTTATGTCTTCCCCGTTTATTTTCAGCCTGCAGATAGGATTCTCCTTCTTTGTGGATATCACCATATATTCTGTCTTTTTACAATTGCTACTTGGACCCATGTTTGCACTTTCTTCAACAACTACATCAATTAAGTTTTGTAGTCCTTCCTCCGTACTTGCAATTAGTAGTGTCATCCGCATATTTGAAATTATTGAAGTTTTCACTGTCAACTTTGATTCCCAAGATGTCTCTTATTTTTGTCATATTGTTTCACTGCACATATTAAACAAATCAGGGGAGCAAACATAGCCTTGTCTAACCCCTACCTTGATTTTCGTAAACTGACTGACTTCTCCATCTATTCTTACAGCAGCTGTTTGTTCCCAGTACAGACTTCTGATTAGGCAGAGGTCTTCCGAATCTAGATCTAGAGTTTCCTGTAATATTTCAAATAACTTATTGTGCTTCACTTTATCAAATGCTTTTTTGTAGTCGATAAAACAAACAAACACATCATTTTGCATTTGAATTGCTCGTTCTGATAGCGTCTTTAACATCAACATCGTGTTTCTTAACTCTATGTCTTTCACAGAGCCACATTGTTCTTTACCGCTTTCAGCTTCTTTACCATTTCAGCTTACTTTTAGCTCTTGTCATCAAAATTCTTAGAAGTGTCTTAGTGATGTGGATCATTAAATTTATAGTCCCATGTAATTCACATTCTATTGCTTCAGTTTTCTTAGGAAGAGTGATGAATACTGATTTTTTCACCTCTTCTTGTATCATTCCAGTCTCATAAATGTTACCATTCCATAATCTTCAAAGGCGATAATTTGTTCTATTGCTAATTCATGCCTGTCCCACCTTCATCTTATTTATTGCATTACGAACTTCAGATTTTAAACTACTTGGACCTTCAATGTTTTTCTTAATTTCTGGTTTTCCCCTTGATCGTCTGCAAATAATTCCTGACTATACTCAGTTCATCAGTTCATAATCTCATTTTTTCCCATGAAAATGGAATTGTCCTTTGCTTTCAAACATCCACCTGAAGAATAGATGGGCTTTTTACCAGAGATATTCTTGATTTGTTCATGTACCCTTTTTGGATCAATAATAGGGATTCTTTCTAGTTGTTGACATTCCTGGTTAAACCACTGTTCTTTGACTTTTTGACCTAAGCTTTTAACTTTTTCATATAATAACTTATATTCCATAGGATTTGTCGTCTTCAGTCTCCTATCTTCCATTAGATTCTTGAATTCATCTGTCATAGATTTATTCTTTGTGCTTTTTTTCTTCTTTTTTAGCAGTCACTGATTCTGCTGATTCTACTAAGGCATCCTTCATAGAGTGAAACTACATATCCATATGATTGCTGTCATCTTCAACAGATTCTATTTCCAGAATTTGAAATCTATTCCTGACTTTAATTGTAATTTTTTTTGTCTTAAGACTGCTTCTTTAATTAATTGCGAGTAGTCAAGGAATTGTTCAGTTTTTTGCACCTGGGTATGCTTTGCATTGAGTCACTGAGTTTCTAAATCTTTGGTTTGTTGTAATGAAGTCAACTTGATTTCCCGTACTATCACCTGGACTTTTCCAGTTCCACAAGCGTCTTGGATGGTTTTTAACGTAGGTATACATAATGACCTGATTATTCATCTTGTACCATTCTAGCAATTTCGCGACTCGTTCATGTCTTTCCCCTAGTCCAAATTTCCCTATGGTTTTTCCATCAACACCTTGTCTTACTTTTATTGCAATGGAAAGAAACGAACCCAAATGCAGGACACAGGCACGGAGGTAGAGTCATTAAAAATAATGTTTATTAACCGTTACAGGGAAGGTCGGAGAGCGGGGATTAGACAGAAAAATGCCGAGGAGTGAGGACGGCTTGACCGGGGCTTGAACCCGTGACACTACGGTGGAAACGCGGCGTTTAACCACCGAACCAACGGAGAGTGTAGGCGAGCGGCAAACGAAGCAGCGGAGGAATGCAGACCAGGCTGCGAGCGTAGTTTGAGGAGTACTGCGTGCATGATGCCATGTTTCTGCTAAACACGGACAGACAGAGTTAACACAAGGAAACAACAGCGTGAACGAAACATAGTGCAGGGGTTTCAGTAATGTTAACTATAATGTTAACTGTTAACTGCTAATTATAAACTGGCTTCTCTGAAGTGTTATAACAAAATAGCTTCTCTGCAATGTTACCTATGAGGTGATCTTCTCTGTATCTGAAAGGTTTGGGTTCTAACTATTGATAACGGGGGGTCTAGCCAATGGGAGACTTGTTATTCTATCTGTATGTGTGAGATTCGGGGTTGGTGCGCGGGAGGCTCGGCGAGCAAAAGCGAAGAGGGGCTTCGTGCGGGAAGCGCTCTGGTCGACCACCGCGGGTTGGCTCCAGTCCGAGGGTCGTGGAGTTGAGAGGAAATCGTATGGTTAACCGAGGATATTTCGTGAGCTCCAACGTATGCGCAAACTTTATAATTTCTATTCTTGGCGCCTTTTTTTAGTTATATTTTTGTTTCTCTATTCACCCCATAGTTAGAATAAAATTTATAATGTGTAATCGCTCAAACGTACAGTGTGTACTGACTGATATTTCACGTTGTGGGTTTGTGCCAGGGTGCATACACAACATCTACGCAAACTGTGAGACACAGTTTGGCGGACAGACGGCGGTTTTCCTTAGACGAACGTGGGCTGACAGAGCAGAGTGTTACACTGAGGATACACCATTCTAAGCGGCCAAGAAACAGAGTAAACACTGGCAAACAGCGCGGAAAAAGAACTTAGAACACATAGTTTTAAGCCGTTGAGTGACAGAGTTAACTCAGGTAAACAGCTGTTTCTAAGTATTCTACAACTGATTACTTATCTTGACACGGAGAGACAGAGTTTCGCATTGTGACATCGGTACTGAAGTAAAGCTTAGAATACTTATCTTGACACGGAGAGACAGATTTACACAGGGAAAAACTGGGCACTGAAGCTAAACTCAGAACACACCGTTTTAAGAGGCTGGGAATGTTAATTTCCTTATGGGCTGGAGTAACGGTCTGGCCACGTGTAGGTGCAAAGCTGGGCTTTATATGCTGCAGGTCGTGGTAGTAACCAAGTGAGCAGACATCTAAGGGAATGAGGAGAAAATGGGGAATTAACGGTCGGGACCGTGACATAGTACCGAAACAGCGCTATTTCCTCCGGTTCCATATACACACTTCCACTGTCAGACTTGTTTGGTCCTATTCTCTCACGTCTTATCATCTTGCCCTTCACATATATATAGAATGCCTTGGGGTTTTTTAAATCCTGACCGCCAATGCTTTCTCATAGCCTCTTCTGGCTTTCCTAATTCCATTCTTAAACTCTTTCCTGCGAGCCTTATAATCTTCCAGTTTCCTATCATTACCTAGTTTTTGAACCTTGCGTAAGCTCTTCTTTTCATCTTGACTAGATTTACATCAGCCTTTGTACACTTCGGATGTTATACCCTACCATCCTTCCATGTGTCATTGGAACGTGCGTATTCAGAATCCCACGCAAATATCCCCTGAATATTTGCGGCATTTCTTCCGAACGTTTCCCTGCAAAAATCGTTTTCCAATCTGTGCTTCCATTTTCCTGCCTGGTAGCCTCATAATTCCACTTGCTTCAATTAAATGTTTCTCTACCTTGTCTGTTCCTATCCCTCTCGAATGCTATGGTAAAGGAGATAGAATTGTGATCACTATCCTCCAAATTGCTCTCTCACTGACAGACCTGATACCTGACCAGGTTCAGTTCTCAACACCATGTCAAATACAACTTCTCCTCTTGCCGGCTTATCTACATATTGTGTCAAGAAACCTTCCTGAAAACACCTAATAAACTCACCCCATCTAAACTCCTCACTCTTGGCAGATGTCAATCAATGTTTGGGAAATTAAAATCTCCCACCCGAACAACCCTGTTATTTTTACTCCTTCCAGAATTTGTCTACATATCTGCTCCTCGATGTCACTGTTATTGTTGTGTGGTTTATAAAAAAACACTCAGTAGTGTCATTGACCCCTTCCTAGTCCTACTTTCCACCTAGAGAGACTCCGTAGACAATCACTACATGACTTCCTGCTTTTCTGCAGCCGTGACGCTATGTCTGATCAACAGTGCCAAGTCCCCACCTCTTTTGCCTCCCTGCCTAACCTTTCTGAAACATCTAATGACTGGAACTCGAGGTAGGCATTCCTGCCCCTGCACCTTACAAGTCTCTGTAATGGTCACAACATCATAGCTCCAAGTGTTGATCCACGTTTTATTCATGATACACCTCGCAGTAAAATAGACAAATCTCAAGCCATCGTACTGAGCACGTCTTGTCTCTATCACTTGGTTATCCTTCCTTTCGCACTGTCTTCAATCTTTCTCTATTAGTAAGCCAAACTCATTTTCTTCTGTCACTTCAGTTCGGTTCTCAAGCCCCAGCAATTCTAGTTTAAACTTTCCCCAATAATCTTATCAAACCATTCCGCCCGGATATTACCCCCCACCTCGGATTCAAGTGCAACCAATGTTTTTTTTTGCACAAGTCACACATGCCCTAGAAGGGTTGTCAATGATCCAGAAATCTGAATCCCTGCCTCCTGCTCCAAACTCCCAGTCGCGCATTTATCCTCCACGTAATTATATTCCTATACTCACTGCCGCGTGGCATAGGCAGTAATCTCGAGACTACTACCGTTGAGGTCCTGCTTCTCAACTTCTTTCCCAACTCCCGGTTGCTTTTCTTCAGAACCTCCTCCCTTTTCCTACCTATGTAGTCGGTACCAGTAAGTACCACGACATCTGGTGTTACATCTTCCCACTCCAAGATATCGTGGACGCGATCAGAAATATTCCGGACCCTGGCACCCGGGAAGAGACTACCATCCGAGCTTCTTAACTGCGTCCACAGAATCGTCTATCTGACACTATCACTTTAGCCATCTTCTTCCTTTCCCCGCAATTCTGAGCCACAGGGCCAGAATCTATGTCAGAGTGGCGAACCAATGTTGCTTACACTAGGTACGCCCCGCCCCCCCAACAGTACTCAAGCAGGAATACTTATTTTTAACGGGCATAGCCACTGGGGTACTCAGTAATACCTACTTCTTGCGCTTTCCTCTCCTGACTGTTATCCACCTCCCTGTCTCCTGTGGTCCCGTAGTGAATACATGATTTTAGCTGCTCTCTATCACCTCCTTATTCTCCCTGACCAGAAGAAGACCATCGAACTCCTGCTCCAGTTCCCTAACGCATTTTCTAAGGAGCTGCAGCTCGACACGCCTGGTGCAGATGTGGTCGTCCGGGAGGCCGGGAATCTCCTGGACCTCCCAAATCTGACACCGAGCACAGAAAACTGGCCTCATACACATACTTTCCGTCTTTATTTTAAACAGGTAACCTAACAGGTAACCTCGACCGGTTATCACCTGAGCCCTGTTGCACCAAAGCTTTCCTACTGTGTCTCCCACTACTCTGTTGCCCACACCTCCAACGCCCGCTCTTTAAATCTGTCTTCCTTTTAAACTTATCCTGCTGTTCTCACTGGCCGACCTCCACGCCATTGTGCAATCTGGCCAAGTTCAAACCGCTGAAGAAATAACCAAGTCCGCAAGATCGTTTTCCGTAGCGAATACTGAAGCAAAGTCCTCATTAAGTACCTCTGCCATCTCCTCTGGTGCCATACACACTTTTCTACTGTCACACTTGATTGATTCTATTCTCTGACATCTTAAGCTCTTGCTCTTCACCTACTATTAGAATGCCTTGCGGCTTTCTTTAATGCTACCCACCAAGGCATACTAGCGACTCCTTCTGGCTCTCCTAATTTCATTCTAAAACTTCTTCCTGCTTGCCTTAAAATCTTTGAGATCTCCATCATTACCTTATTGTTTGAACCTTTCCTAAGCTCTTCTTTTCCTCTTGACTAGATTTACAACCACCTTTCTACACCATGGTTCCTGGACCCTACCATAATTTCCCTGACTCATTAGAACGTACCAGGGCAAAGTTCACGCAACTATCACCTGAACATTTGCCACGTCTTCCGTACATTTCCGTGAGAACATCTATTCCTAATTTATGCCTCCAAATTCCTGCCTGATAGCCTCATATTTCCCCTTACTCCAATTAAATTCCTTCCTATCTTGTCTGTTCCTATCCCGCCCCAATGCTGTGGTAAAGGAGATAGAATTGTGATCACTGTCTCTAAAATGCTCTCCCACTGAAAGATCTGACACCTGATCAGGTTAATTTCCCAATACCAGATCCAATACAGCCTTTTTTGGGGGGGGCAAAGTTACTTCCGATGGTAGGGGTTTCTAGAACAAGAGTGCACGATTTCAGGATTTTGGAACTGAGATGCGGAGAAACTACTTTAGTCAGAGTGTGGTAAATGTGCGGAATTTGTTGCCACGAGCGGATGTTGACGCCAGCTCATTGGGTGTATTTAAGGGAGAGATAGATAGCTTCTTATTTAACCCAAGCAGCAAAGGGTATGGGGTGAAAACAGAGGAGTCGGGATGACTGAAAGTATTGGATCAGCCCATGATTCAATGGCGGAAAAGTCTCAATGAACAGAAAGGTTCATTTCTGCTCCAGTATCTTATGGTCTCATGGCCTAACTCCAGTAAGTTTGTCAAACGTTTTATACTCTTCATGGATCCTCAGTGGTTCTTTTGTTGCTTTTCAAAGTTTTCCCCTCAGTTTTCCCGCAGTTCGTTGTTTTGTTTTAACTCCAGATTTCAGCATCTCACGTAATAGCCGCCGCCACTTATCGTTTCTCTCCAAAGAATACAAAAATAGCTTTCACAGAGCACTCAACAGTATAATGTGTAGCATCAAAATGGACAACAATTGACTGTCGCACAGCCAACTATGTTGAACTAACTAACTAACCAACCAACTATATTTAAACTAATGTGGCAGGGTGATGGGCACAAGTGCAGAGAGACAGAGGGTGTAAAATGAGGGTGGAAGCAAAAAGTAGTAAGGTGAAAAGTAAAAGTGGCAGACCGGCAAATCCATGACAAAAAGCAAAAATAGCTACTTTTCAACATAATTGTATAAGGGCTAAGAGAGTTGTAAAAACAAGCCTGAAGGCTCTGTGTGTCAATGAGAGGAGCATTCGTAACAAGGTGGATGAATTGAATGTGCAGAGAGTTTTTAATGAATATGATATAGTTGCGATCACAGAGACATGGCTCCATGGTGACAAAGGATAGGAGCTCAACATCCAGGGATATTCAATATTCAGGAGGGATAGACAGGAAAGAAAAGGTGGTGGGGTAGCATTGCTCGTTAGAGTGGAGATTAACGCAATAGAAAGAAAGGACATTAGCCTGGAGGATGTGAAATCGATATGGATAGAGCTGCATAACACTAAGCGGCAGAAAACGCTGGTGGAAGTTGTGTACAGGCCACCTAACAGTAATAGTGAGGTTGGGGATGGCATGAAACAGGAAATTAGAAATGCGCACAACAAAGGAACAGTAGTTATAATGGGTGACTTCAATCTACATATAGATTCGGTGAACCAAATTGGTAAGGGTGCTGAAGAAGAGGATTTCTTGGACTGTATGAGGGATGGTTTTCTGAACCAACATGTCGAGGAACCAACTAGAGAGCAGGCCATTCTAGATTGGGTATTGAGCAATGAGGAAGGGTTAGTTAGCAATCTCGTCGTGCGAGGCCCCTTGGGTAAGAGTGATCATAATATGGTGGAATTCTTCATTAAGATGGAGAGTGACATAGATAATTCAGAAACAAATGTTATTAACTCAAAGAAGGGTAACTTTGAAAGTATGAGACGTGAATTAGCTAAGATGGACTGGCAAATGATACTTAAAGGGTTGACGGTGGATATGCAATGGCAAGCATTTAAAGATCGCATTGATGAACTACAACAATTCTTCATCCCAGTTTGGCAAAAGAATAAACCAGGGAAAGAAGTGCACCCGTGACTGACAAGGGAAATTAGGCATAGTATCAAATCCAAAGAAGAAACATATAACTTAGCATAAAAAAGCGGCACACCTGAGGACTGGGAGAAATTCAGAGACCAGCAGAGGAGGACAAAGGGCTTAATTAGGAAAGGGAAAAAAGATTATGAGAGAAATCTGGCAGGCAACATAGAAACTGACTGTAAAAGCTTTTATAGATATGTGAAAAGAAAAAAGAGTGGTCAAGGCAAATGTAGGTCCTTTACAGTCCGAAACAAGTGAATAGATCATAGGGAACAAAGATATGGCAGACCAATTGAATAGCTACTGTGGTTCTGTCTTCACTAAGGAGGACATAAATAATCTTCCGGAAATAGTAAGGGACCGAGGGTCCAATGAGATGGAGGAACTGATTGGAAATACATGTTAGTAGGGAAGTGGTGTTAGGTAAATTGAAGAGATTAAAGGCAGATAAATCCCCAGGGCCAGATGGTCTGCATCCCAGAGTGCTAAAGGAAGTAGCCCAAGAAATAATGGATGCATTAGTGATAATTTTTCAAAACTCCTTAGATTCTGGATTAGTTCCTGAGGATGGGAGGGTGGCTAATGTAACCCCACTTTTTTAAAAAAGGAGGGAGAGAGAAACCGGGGAATTATAGACCAGTTAGTCTGACATCGATGGTGGGGAAAATGCTAGAGTCGGTTATCAAAGATGTGATAACAGCACATTTGGAAAGAGGAGAAATCATCGGACGAAGTCAGCATGGATTTGTGAAAGGAAAGTCATGTCTGACGAATCTTATAGAATTTTTTGAAGATGTAACTAGTAGAGTGGATAGGGGATAGCCAGTGGATGTGGTATATTTAGATTTTCAAAAGGCTTTTGACAAGGTCCCACACAGGAGTTTAGTGTACAAACTTAAAGCACACGGTATTGATGGTATGGTATTGATGTGGATAGAGAATTTGTTGGCAGACAGGAAGCAAAGAGTGGGAGTAAAAGGGACCTTTTCAGAATGGCAGGCAGTGACTAGTGGGGTACCGCAAGGCTCAGTGCGGTGACCCGAGTTGATTACAATATATATTAATGATTTTGACGAGGGAATTAAATGCAACATTTCCAAGTTAGCGGCTGACACGAAGCTGGGCGGTGGTGTTAGCTGTGAGGAGGATGCTAAGAGGATGCAGGGTGACTTGGATAAGTTAGGTGAGTGGGCAGATTCATGGCAGATGCAATTTAATGTGGATAAATGTGAGGTTATCCACTTTGGTTGCAAGAACAGGAAAAGAGATTATTATCTGAACGGTAGCCGATTAGGAAAAGGGGAGGTACAACGAGTCCTGTGTGTCATTGTACACCAGTCATTGAAGGTGGGCATGCAGGTACAGCAGGCGGTGAAAAAGGCAAATGGTATGTTGGCATTCATAGCAAAAGGATTGGAGTAAAGGAGCAGGGAGGTTCTACTGCAGTTGTACAAGGCCTTGGTGAGACCGCACCTAGAATATTGTGGGCAGTTTTGGTACCCTAATCTGAGGAAAGACATTCTTGCCATAGAGGGTGTACAGAGAATGTTCACCAGATTGATTCCTGGGATGGCAGGACTTTCATATGAAGAAAGACTGGATCGACTAGGATTATACTCACTGGAATTTAGAAGATTGAGGGGGGATGTTATTGAAACATATAAAATTCTAAAGGGATTGGACAGGCTAGATACAGGAAGATTGGTTCCAATGTTGGGGAAGTCCAGAATGAGGGGTCACAGTTTAAGGAGAAGGGAGAAGCCTTTTAGGATCGAGGTGAGGAAAAACTTCTTCACACAGAGAGTGGTGAATTTGTGGAATTCTCGCCACAGTTGAGGCCGGTTCATTGGCTATATTTAAGAGGAAGTTAGATATGGCCCTTGTGGCTAAAGGGATCAGGCGGTATGGAGAGAAAGCAGGTACAGGGTTCTGAGTTGGATGATCAGCCATGATCATACTGAATGGCAGTGCGGGCTCGAAGGGCCGAATGGCCTACTCCTGCACCTATTTTCTATGTCTCTATGTTTCTATGCTAGATACCTTGTACCGGCACAGAAGTAAATGTCCTCATTTAGCTGAGAACAAAAATCCTCATCAGCTGTTGTGGTAATCCAACAAAAACTTTCTTCCAGAAAACGTGCACCACCAGCCGTCAAACTATTTAATTTAATTGTCTTACTTTTAGTTTATAGATACAGCACGATAAAAGGCCCTTGACCCCATATTACACACATGCGAGCGATCGCCCAACTAACCCCTACCCCTTTGGGAAATTTCTTTTCTTTTTTTTTGCTACGATATCTAAGCTGAATACCAGAACCACTAATGCTTGACGCTACGAAAGCATCGTTGGCCAAAACATCTATAGATTATTCCCTGCAAATCTGCATTTGTTTATTGTTTAAATTATTTTAAGGGCAAAGTGGTTATCGATGTGCTGAACAACAAACACATATTTTGGCAATACACAAGAGAACAGTACTCCCATTATTTCACGTTGATGTACAGTGTTAATATTACCATTTCACCACGCTGCAACGCTGGAACTAAAAGACGGTGGCAAGTGTACGTAAAATTGCTAGACGATAGTTAGCTCTCGAATTCAATTATCTACTCTGTACTCAATGGTTAATAGCGATTTCTGCAAGACAGAGCGGTGAAGTATTGCCAGTATACAAGAAGTTAACTCACGTTTTGCACAGGGTGCTTTTCGGGGAAAGGGTAAACGTATGGAAGTCGTGAATCGGATCCAAATGTATTGTGAATATCCCGCCAAAGTTGATGTCTCCATCTTTGGACAAATCAGGTAATCTGACTTTTGCTCGACGCTTGCAGAGTATTCCTTGCGTCTGTGGCTTAGTGACGAATAACAGGAGAAACAGAAACGGAGACATGTCCTGCCGAACGGACTTTTCACGATCAGAGGCAAGAGCGTGAATTTATATTGTCTCAAGATCCGAAGACGTCCCAAAGTGGTTTACACTTCAGCTACTATTGCAATACATTTAGTCTCCGAAGACGACATGGTGAATAGGGACACAATTATTCACAGAGAATCAGCTTGGGGAATTCTCAAAGAATAAGAATTACTTCCAGCAGCAAAAGGCAAACGTGCTCTCCCAGCAGCGTGTAAAGATTTTCGAATGAACTCCAAAACAACCCCGGAGAGGCTGAAGTTTCCGTACTGATAATAATTGAAACCAGATATGCAATTTCGTCATTAGACACCTGATCCCATCCAGATTCCAGCATTTTCACTCTTTTGCTTCGCCAACAGAATACAAGTACACTGATGATTTCACACACGATCAACACTTGGAAAGAGTTGAAAATATCAGCAAATAATGATGTGTTGAGGAACTAAAGCGGGAGTCTGTTACTGACCAAGAGTTCTATCCGAAAGGCACAAAATCTCCATCGTGAATTGTCTTAACACTTGCCCCTCGACAAGCTACATCCTTTGTCCCCGAATCTACTCCCTGTAAATTCAAGACTCTGTGGGTATATTCTGCTCGAAATCCAGTGACACGTTTGCCAATGCCACCACTGGAGGGTGCAATATTATACAGAATGATGAAACAGTGTATGAGAACGAGATGGTGGGCTAACATGGTGCTATGATAAAAACCTTCGAAAATATGCAGAAAATAAAAGCGATGGTCGTTGACTTCAGGAATTACCGTGGTGCACGTGTTGAGCATCAGAGCATTGAGAGTTTTATAGGACAGAACATCGCAAAGTTCAAATTTCAGAGTAATATTATCATCAAATAACATTTACCTCATCATATGCTGAGATTATTTTTCATTATGTCAATTCAGAGAAAATACAAAGAAACACGATAGATTCATTGGAAAACACACAAATCAAGAAGGAGAACCAATATGTAAAAGACAACAAATTATGTCAATACCTACAGAAATAATTCTATTAACAGGAAAATTTACAAAGAAAATTAAGAACAAATGACAATGAAAAAAAAAACAACACATTATGTACATTCCAATGCCCATAGATTAACACGGCCTCGGACAGAAGTGGGGAGAGGAATAACAGACATTAAATTACTACACAATAGTCAGTTAGAACTTTAATTTCAGCGACGAAAACAAGAATCAGCACTCCACACACGCATAATCAATTCTGATAAGAAGTAGACACAACTGAATTTCAAAGAGAGCATAAACCAGAAAAAATGAATACATCATCATTATTGTAGAAAAAAATAACAAATACCATAGCATGACCCTCCATGGGAGATATCCCTACTATTGGGCAGACTAGATGTCGACAATCTTGTGTCGAACACGTGGCTCAGATTTTGACCTCTCTTACCAGAAATAGAAGGGTTTCTTGTGGCAATACAGGAAAAGGTGAGCAAAACAAACAAAAAAAATCGCACATTCATAATAAAGGAACAATAAATTTATGAAGATAAACGTAGAAAATTCCGAGGAAAAAAACAGGAACGTTTCAACGCACTACAATACCCCACTGACGTTTAACACAATCTGATTACTTACACAGACGCAATCTAGTGGCAAATATCATTCTCCAAGCTTTTGCTTTAAAGTACAAACTCATGAAAGAAACCAAATTTCTGCCCTAATTGTTGACAGAACATAAAACATATCTGTTCCCAAATGAGAAATCACAAATGACTCAGTAAAACATTGTCTTATTACTCGTTTACAAACCGTATTTACAATTCTAACATCATGCATCTCGGAATTCATCACCACTCCCTTAGATAGCCATAATACACTAACAGAAGAGCAGAGTGATTGTGATAAATGTTTGAAGAGATGTAAAGCAAAACTGATAATAGATTCGGTAATTCTAAATCAAGTCTGAAAAAAAGGAATATTCATTCATGTTGTTATATTCACCACCAAGACTTTACAAGCGTACTATGGTGTTGTGCAGATTTAAACCCGCTCTTTAATTCATAAATAGGGTGAAAAGATGGTATGAAATCAGAAACAGCCAAACGAATTATACTTTGCCACTACAGCTGTAAAGGGATGATTTGAAATCATACGATCTTTTATCAGTAAAGCTAAAACAAGTAATTCAACTTGTATCATTATTTTCGAAAGACATAAATAGAACTTTGGACAGGATGTGCAGAACATTAAACATAAAGAAATGTGCAATAGACATTTCGACTTAAAGGTAAGGGTAATGTTTGTTCTGACAATGAACCTCAAGGTGGCTAAATCCCTACGGCCTGAAGAGATATTCCCCAGGTTATTAAAATAAGCAAGATAAGAGGTTGTTTTGCCCCGACCAACATCTTCGATTCCCAAATAGACATTCAACGTTCTCACTGGATGGCGAAAATAATAATGCTTTTCCAGACCAGTGAATATCAAGACAGTATTAGAGAAATTACTGAAGAACATTCTTAGGAATAGGACTTAGGAACATTTGGAAACCGACGGTCTAACTGAGGAGAGACAGCGGAGACAGCGTGGCTTTGTGCAAGACAAATCGTGTTTTACTAACCTGATTCAGCTTTTTGACTAAGTTTCAAAGGTGATTCATGAAGGCAGAGCTGTGGATGTTGTCGACATAGCTTGTTGTAAGGCATTTGACCAAAGTCTTTCAGAGTAGCCTCATCCGGAAAATTAGCATGCATGAATCGATAGTGAATTGCAACGCTGGGTTCAGAATTGACTTGCCCATAGAAGAAGGAGCGCAGTTGTCGAAGGGATTTAGTTTAGCTGGACGTCTGTGATCTGTGGAATTCCACAGGAACCTATACTAGTATCTCTATTGTTTGTGATGCATGTAAACGATCCGGATGAACATGTAAATGGGTGGGTTAGTAAGTTTACACATACGAATATTAGTGGTAATATAAAATCTGGCAAATAATACAATGGGATATATGGGTAGAGAAGAGGCAGATCGACTTTAACTAGGCCAAACGTGCAGTGTATATATTGAATTGTTGGGGGGTGGGAATCAATTTGAAGAGAACAGGGGAGAGGAGGTTAGTTCACAAATAGAGAAAGCTGGTAGTCAGTGTGTGAGGCAGGATAGGCAGGAGATAAAGAATGGGAGCGCTCAGACCGAAGACGAAGGGGAGAAGGAAGAAAGGAGATAATAAAGCTGTTTGCACTGTTAGGGCTAAACAGAAAGAACGAGGTGGAGTGTTTCTTAAGTGCATTTATTTTAATGCGAGGAGCATTGTAAGAAAGGTGGATGCGCTCAGAGAATGGATTGATACCTGGAAATATGATGTTGCAGCTATTCGTGAAACATGGTTGAAGCAAGGGTGTGATTGTCAACTAAATATTCCTGCATTACTTTGCATCAGGTGTGATATAATCGGAGGGGCAAGAGGGGGAGGTGATGCATTGCTTGCCCGAGAAAATATTACAGCAGTGCTTTGGCATGATAGGTTAGAGGGCACGTCTAGAGAGGCTATTTGGGTGGAACTGAGGAATGGGAAATGTGTAGCAACACATAGGGCTGTATTATAGACCAACTAACGGGGAGCGAGAGTTGGAGGAGCAAATATGTAAGGAGATAGCAGATATATGTAGTAAGCACAAGGTTGTGATTGTGGTTGATTTTAATTTCCACACATTGACTGGGAAGCCCATTCTGTAAAACGGCTGGAAGGTTTGGAGTTTGTAAAATGTGTGCAGGATATTTTTTTGAGGCAATACATAGTGGTAGTAACTAGAGAAGGGGCAGTGTTGGATCTCCTTTTAGGGAATGAGATAGGTCAGGTGACGGAGGTATGTGTTGGGGAGCACTTTGGGTCCAGTGATCAGAATATCATTACTTTCAAAATAATTATGGAGAAGGATAGGACTGAACCCAGGGTTGAGATTTTTGATTCGAGAAAGACTAACTTTGAGGAGATGTGAAAGGATTTAGATGGAGAGTATTGGAACAATTGTTTTATGGGAAGGATGTAATAGAGAAATGGAGGTTATTTAAAGGTCAAAATTTGAAGGTACAGAATCTTTATGTTCCTGTTAGGTTGAAAGGAAAGGTTAAAAGTTTGAAAGAGCCATGGCTTTCAAGAGAGATTGGAAACTTAGTTAGGAAAAAGAGAGATAGATCTTCAATAAATATAGACAGCATGGAGTAAATAAGGTGCTCGAGGAACATAAAGAATGTAAAAAAGTATCTTAAGAAAGAAATTAGAAAAGCTACAGGAAGATATGCGGTTGCTTTGGCAAGTAAGGTGAAACTAAATCCAAAGGCTTCTGCAGTTATATTAATAGCGAAAGGATAGTGAGGGATAAAATTGGTCCCTTACAGAATCAGAGTGGACAGCTGTGTGTTGAAACAAAAGAGATGGGGGAGAGTTTGAACAATTTCTCTTCATCGGTGTTCACTAAGGAGAAGGGTATCGAATTGTGTAAGTTATGGGAAACAATTAGGGTAGTTATGGAAACTATGATGATTAGAGAAGAGGAAGGACTAAAGCTTTTAAAGAATATAAAATTGGATACGTCTCCGGGTCCTAACAGGATATTCCCTAGGTCTTTGAGGGAATTTAGTGTAGAAATAGCAGGGCCTCTGACAGAAATATTCCAAATGTCATTAGAGACGGGGATGGTGCCGGAGTATTGGCGTATTGCTCATGTGGTTCCATTGTTTAAAAGGGTTCTAAGAGTAAAACAAGCAATTATCGGCCTGTATATTTGACGCCAGTGGTGGGTAAATTAATGGAAAGTATTCTTAGAGATGGTATATATAATTACCTGGATAGACAGGCTCTGATTCGAAGCAGTCAACATGGATTTGTGTGTGGAAGGTCGTGTTTGACAACTCTTATTGAACTGTTTGAAGAGGTTACGAGGAAAGTTGACGAGGGTAAAGCAGAAAATGCAGTTTATATGGACATCAGTAAGGCCTTTGGCAAGGTTCCACACAGAAGGTTAGTTAGGAAGGTTCAATCGTTAGGCATTAATATTGAAGTAGTAAAATAGATTCAACCGCGGCTGGATTGGAGATGCCAGAGAGTAGTGGTGGATAACAGTTAGTCACTTTGGAGGCCGGTGACTAGTGGTGTGCCTCAGGGATCTGTACTGGGTCCAATGTTGTTTGCCATAGACATTAATGATCTGGGTGATGGGGTGGTAAATTGGATTAGTAAGTATGCAGATGATACTAAGGTAGGAGGCGTTGTGGATAATGAAGTAGGTTTTCAAAGTTTGCAGAGAGATTTAGGCCATTTAGAAGAGTGGGCTGAAAGATGGCAGTTGGATTTTAATGCTGATAAGTGTGAGGTGCTACAGTTTGGTAGGAACAGTCAAAGTAGGACATAAGGTGGTGAAGAAAGCTTTTGGCATGCTAGCTTTATAAATCAGAACATTGAGTCTAGGAGTTGTGATGTAATGTTAAAATTGTACAAGGTATTGGTGAGGCCAAAGTTGGAGTATTGTGTACAGTTCTCGTCTCCGAATTATAGGAAAGATGTCAACAAAATCGAGAGAGTACAGAGGAGATTTACTAGAATGTTACCTGGGTTTCAGCACCTAAGTTACAGAGAAAGTTTGAACAAGTTAGGTCTTTATTCTTTGGAGCGTAGAAGGTTGAGGGGGGACTTGATAGAGGTATTTTAAATTATGAGGGGATAGATAGAGTTGACGTGGATAGGCTTTTTCCATTGAGAGTATGGGAAATTCAAACAAAAGGAAATGAGTTGAGAGTTAATGAGCAAAAGTTTACGGATAACACGAGGGGGATCTTCTTTACTCAGAGAATGGTAGCTGTGTGGAACGAGCTTCCTGTAGAAGTGGTAGAGGTAGGTTCGATGTTGTCATTAAAAAATGGATAGGTATATTGACAGGAAAGGAATGGAGTGTTATGGGCTGAGTGCAGATAGGTGGGAATAGATGAGAGTAAACGATCTGCCCGGACATTAAATGCCGAGAAGGCCTGTTTCCATGCTGTAATCGTTACATGTTATATGGTTATATAAGGAGGAGGGTGAGTAGCCAGAGGATATGGTTCAAATCATTACTAACGGGATAGGTAGAAAGGGAGTAGTCGGTCTGCTCAGAGAGTCTATTTGTGTGGAATTTAAAATTGGGAGGATTGCAAACACTGTGATGGGATTGTAATACAGAACGCCCAACAGCCACTGACACATTGAGCAACAGGTAGGCAGGCTGCTTAAGGACAGATGTAAAGCAATGGGGCTGTTGTCATGGGAGATTCTAACCTCCTGAAAGAACCGCACATTCTCAGTTCAAAAGGTTTAGATGGGATAGAACCTGTTAGGTGCATCCAGGATAGATTCCTAATCAATAGGTCGATCGTCCAACACGAGGACAGGCTGTACTAGAGATGGATTATCCGCCTGGCCAGGTGACGGATATTAAGTGGGTGAGCATTTTCGGAGAGATGACTACAACTCCTTAGGTGTTCAAATAGCTACATAATAAATAAGGATCAGCATGGCCTTCTTGGAGAGTATTAAACCGGGGCAGTGAACATTAGGATAAAGCTGCTTTCTGACATGTTGTGGATGTTTAAATACAAACTGCACACGAAACAGTTACGTTTCATTAGCAGGAAGGTCAAGGATATCGGGAGTGGGGTGATGATGGATTATTGTCGAGAAGTGAAACGAAACTGATTTAAAGCTTAGAAGGCTAAAATTCGCAAGAGCTAGGAGTGGAATGAAAAGACCATGGTAAGTATAATTAAGGAAGAATCCTAGATATTCAATTATCATTCAAGCTGCATGTTAATACAGAAGTGTGAGACAGTGTACCCCGGCCTTAAGGTACAAACATTCAAAAATGCCAGTAACAAATTCAAAGAAACATATTCATTAGAAAAGTAAAAAGATAAGAGTCTAACATCCTGAGCAACAGTGTCTGGCAATCGCTGGTAGTCTTCCGGTGGTGTACAGACGCGGCAAACCTCCTGTCATTCAACAGCTCGAACACGGGAGGGCAGCACCGATGGGTCAGGCGAAACCGCAGTCGAGGTCAACTAGGTAGTTCTACCTCCTGCTGTGCAGCAGCAGGCACGCTGGAGGTTTGTGGTCTAGTTTTCGTTACCACCGAGGCTACACACCTCCCATGTCCATTCTATACATTCATCAGGAGCAAAAGGTTAACAGTGCAACCCCTCAAGGATAAAAGGTGGGAGACATTCGACTGGATGCCAAGGACCCAGGTGATATCCTCAATGTGAATTTCATCTTCGTATTTACCAAGAGAAAGGACAAGGACGGTAGGGAGTTCAGCGCCCTGTGCATTAATATGCTGAGGCATTTCGAAGTAAAGCAGGAAATAATAGTGTTGGGTCGCTTAAAGAGCAGTGAGGAGTAAAAGGCTCAAAGGCCAACTGCGATATACCCTATGATATTGAAAGAGGGAAATGAAGAGATTGCTGGTGTCTTGACCGATAGCTTTGTTTCACATTTGTGCCTTTGTACACATGTGAGGCCCCATTGGACTAGCGAACAGCTAGTGTTCTAGTGTTCAAGACTATGTCCATTGATAATCTAAGAAACTATGCCATGGTGAGTTTAACATTAGTGGTTGCGAATTTACTGGAGAAAATTCATAGAAATAGGATTCATGTGCATTTGGAAATTCGAGGAATCATTGGGAAGGACCAACATGCCTTTGCGCAGGACAGCTTGTGTTTACTAATTAGACTGAACTTCCTGAGGAGGTGAAGTTGGTGAGGTTCATCCAGAATGTTAAGATGCATGGGATAATTGATAAATTGGCCATTTCGATTTAGTGCTCTCTCGCCAACAGAAGACCGATTTTACTGGTCGAAAATGCTTACTCTAGCTCGAATCCTATAATCTGTTCCGCTGGGAATAGTACTGGGATTTCCACGTTTGTGGTGTATGTAAAGGACCTGTATAAAAATGGTTGTGTTATTCGGATTGCAGAAGATACGGAGATTGGTGTGGTTATGGATAGAACAGATGACTGTTTAAGAATGTGCAGGATATATATCAGTTACAGATATGGATGGAGAAATGTCAAATGAAGATTAATCCTATAAACTCTGAAGAGTTGCACGTTGGTATGACAAATTTAATCGTGAGATCACTATTAAGACCCAGACCCTGAACAGTGCTGATGAGGGTGCAAGTTCTTATCTCTCTGAAAGTGGCTACGAAGGTTGGTAGTCACAGCAACGGTATCTGCCGCGGAGATTTTTTTTGGTCTCGCAGGCGGGCTTATGAATGTGGTCGGGAATCTCGTTCTTAAGTATGCAAATTCCATTCCTTTACTGCTTTACTGTGGTGGTATTCAATACAATTTATTTTAGTTAAATCTTGTCGACTCTTGTCCAAAGTACAAGAGCGTTATATTTGTCCGTGTTCCGAGAAATAAAACCACAGCATAGACTAATGTTGTAAAGGACAGGAATCCAATTAGCATTACGTTGTTGCTTCTGAGACGCAATGCCGAACTTAACTGGTATTTTAGCAGTTTTATTGAACTTAGCGTTAACATAGCGTTTACTATTTTGTTCTGCGCTGATCTTCTTAAACCAAATGAACTCTTCAACCCGCTTCAGTGCCTCGCCGTTTGCAATTCGGCTATAAACGCACAGCCAATTCAGCAAAAATCGGCCGCAATTTTTTTTCAAATTTGAAAAATTTGAGTCAGCCAGGTCGATTCGGTGATGGTTCGTGTTAACTGGTTTACATGGTGAAACTCTTAAACAACCCCCACTGAGCCTGATCAACGCTCTACTGGTGCTAGTTTACGCCGCAGCACAATCCTTCCGAAATTTGTATTCCAGTTTAAGAAAGTATTCCTGTACCGTGTCAAAAGTCGACCTGCCAAATCCGTGACCTACGCCAAGACAACAGTGCAGCCTGGATGATGAGAAACATCTTGCCAATCTAAAAGACAACCAGGAAATTGAGTGCACATAGAGAAAGGGAAATGTCTCGAACATCTTTAGATTGTCGTCTGTCTTCATCCTCTCACTTTTCACCCAGTCCAGAGTCTGCAGAGGAGCCTATGTTGGTGGGATACATGCACGTATCACAGCAGGAGCGAGATCGGCGCAGAACTGACTCTTGTCTCTAATGTGGCGAACCATGATCCTTCCTGGGTATCGTGTATCAACCGCCCTGTAAAAGGTTATACTCCTCAGCAGGAACGGGGAATTTAACGTGTCGGTTTTCCATTGTAATCACATTCACTGAATGTGGAATCTTAGAGCAATGCGCTTCAAGCTTTTGTTGACTCCGGGGCAGCCGGGAACCTTATTGATTCTCTCTGGTCCACAGCTGGAGTGTTCAGACTGAGCGATCCAGGGTGCATATCAATGTAAAGCTCTATATGTTCAGCTCCTGGACACTGGTAAGTTCTTCCTTTCCTCTGAACCCCTCCAATTCATGTTAGTAGTTACCCATTGGGAAACACTCTCCTTCTATCTTGATGATTTGACTGAAGCGCATTTGGAGACTGGTGTTCCCTGGCTATCGTCAGCCAACCTACGGATCGATAAGTCTCTGAAGGCGCTGCAGAGTGCAGTCTGGAATGTCTGTCTACCTGCTTGGGCCCAGCCCAAGGCCCTGTTAGCGTATCTCCTCCTGTGGGAACTGATAGTGTTGAACTTTCTGAAGACCCGGAACCAACAGATTGTCCAAATATGCATTTAAGCACAAATTAAATAAAGATATATAAAATAAGTATGAGATGCAGATTCCTTGCAAGTGAGTCCGTATATCTTGGGAACTGTTCAGTGTTCGGCGAATTATGTTGAGAAACATTATCTCCTCTGTTTCAATTCAGATGGTTGAGAGGTAATAACTGTTCTTGAACCTGATGGCAAGGTTCCTGATGGTCCTGTACCTTCTTCCGTATTGCATTAGCGAGCAGAGAGCATATTCTGGATGGAAGGGGGAGGTGTGGTTGTAGCGGGTTCCTTGATGATGGATGTTTTTTTTCCTGCAACACTGCATGTTGTCGATGTGACAAGTACTTCACATTATCCGTGATAGACTGGGGCGTATGCACTACATTTTGCTGGTTTTTGCCGTACAAACGCATTGGTGTTTTTATACCAGGCATTTCACCCATGATGGAATAGCGCTGTAAAGTCTGAAGGGCGAATGGCCCAATTCTGTGACAATGTGAATGGTATTATTGTCACTGTCGAAATTCTTCAGCTATGTCCAGAACTCTTTGCGGCAGCACAGCTGCCAGACCAATCTATACAAAATCTGTATAGAATACTTTCTGTCGTGCATTAATAAAATAGTGAGTATAAAAAGAAGTACACCAACTATCTTTCTCCTCATGAAATAGATATGCTAGAGAGTTTTTTTCTGAATGTGGCATTTACCTGACATGTCCAAAAGAGTCTTATAATCAGATAAATACAAGATCTACGAACTCAGCAAACCATCTTACACGAGAAGTGGCAAATATGGACCAAACCATAACCCAGGAGAGCTTGAATGCAAAATCAACCAATGAAAGAAACATCAAGCGGTATCCGAGACAACAACATTTTACTCTCAGATCAGCTCAATTCTATTTTTTATGGTTCCTCAGCACTTCGAACATACAGCATCAAATGCAAAACAATACAGCTCAAGAATAACAACTTTCAAGCGAATAGGTTGGGCCGAATCAATTATACTAGTAATCAAAGTGATGATTAAAATAATCACGTCCGCCTGCAGATTGCCGATGTTATTCCATTTTCCTCACATTCATACCGATCTACACTTTTCTTATAATCTAATGCTTCTGCCTTTAGCACCACCCATTCCAGGCGCCCACTACTCAGATGTCTCCTTTGAAATTCCCTTTTCGCACCTTAATTGCATAAGCTCCGATGTTAGACATATCAATGCTTGGAAATATATATATTGCTTGTCTACTCTATCTTTGCCTCTCACAATTCAATCTTTAGATATAGCACATGTCCGCGAATACAGGCAACATCGTGGCATTTCGCTTCTGCACCGTCTCCTTGCAATACCCCGAGATGTACTCTAAATAGAGCTACAACATAACTTCCTGGCATTTGAATTCTATGCCTCGACTCAAAAGGACAAGCATGCCATATATATTCTTAATATATATACACTGCACATTTAAATGTGCATATATATTCTTACATCTGTGGCATTCAAATCTGGCCACCCAGCCCTTTACCATAAAACCAGGTATGAATTGCGGAGGGCTACTTCAACGGCAAAGAGACAATTTCGAAATAGTTTGGAGGCGACATTGGATGCACGAAAACTCTGGCAATGTTTGCAAGACATTACCTCCTACAAAGCAAAACACAATAGCATTATTAGCCGCGTTGCTTCACTACCAGATAAACTCAGCTACTTCTATGCCTGCTTTGAAAAGGATAATAACAACAGGTGTGTAGGTCCCTGCTGCAGCAGATGACCTTGCGATCTCTGTCTCAGAGGCCGTTGTTAGGCTGTCTTTAAATAGAGTGAACCCTCGGAAAGCGGAAAGTATCGATGGAGTACTTCGTTAGGCTCGGAAAACTTGTGCAACCAACCAGTAGGAGTGTTCAAAGAGCTGTTCAACCTCTCACTGCTACGCGTGGAATAACCTCTCACTTGCTTCAAAAAGGCAGTAATTATATCAGTGTCTAAGAAGAATTATGTGATTCGCCTTAATGTCTACGGCCCGGTATCACTCACAACAAGAGTGATGCAATGATTTGAGAGGTTAGTCATGACTAGACTGAACTCCTGCCTCAGCGGGGACATGGTCCAATTGCAGTTTGCCTAACGCCACAATAGGTGAACAGCAGATGCAATCTCAGTGGCTGTTTATACAGCTTTAGACCACGTTAGCAACACAACATCTATGTCAGATTGGTGTTCATCGACTATTGCTCAGCATTTAATACAATCATTCCCACAATTCTGATTGAGAATTTACAGAACCTGAACCTCCTACTGTACCTCCCTCTGCAATTGAATCCTCGACTTCCTAACTAGAAGACCACAATCTATGCAGATTGATGATAACATCCCCTCCTTGTTGACGATTAACACTGGTACACCTCAGCGGTGTGTGCTTACCTCACTTTTGTACTGTCTATTCGTCCATGACTGTGTGGCTAGGCATAGGACAAATACTATCTATAAATATACTGAAGATACAACCGTTGTTGGTAGAACCTCAGATGGTGACGAGAGGGCGTGCAAGAGCGAGCTATGCCAACTAGTGGAGTGGTGTCACAGCAACAACCTGGAATTCAACGACAGTAAGATGAAAGAGTTGATCGTGGACTTCCGGAAGGATAAGACGAAGGAACGAATGTCAATCCTCATAGAGAGGTCAGAAGTGGAGAAAATGAGCAGATTCGAGTTCCTGGGTGTCAAGATCTGTAGGATCTAATCTGGTCCTAATATATCAGTTATAAAGAAGACAAGACAGATGGGGGGGAGTGGTGGGGAGCAGGTGGGGGGGGGGGGGTGCTGCTACAGCACAGAACCGAAAGAAGCTACAAACGGATGTAAATTTAGATGGCACCATCTTGGGTACTAGCCTACAAAGCATCCAGGACATTTTCAAGGAGCGGAGTCTGGGAAAGGCAGCTTCTATTTTTAAATACCTCCAATACACAGGGTACCTCCAATACACAATACACCCTGTTCTCACTGTTACTATCAGATAGGAGCTACCTAACAGTACCTCCTGCCCGATGTTTCTTTCTTTTATATATTGTATTGCATTGAACTGCTTCTGATAATTTAACAAATTCACGACACATGTAGTGAGAATAAACCTGATGCTGAAATTTTCCAGAATGATTACGGGAAGTAAGGGGTAAACATATCAGGAGCATTTGCCAGCTTTTGTCCCGTATTCGCTCGAATTTACAAAAGTACAGAGAGATTTCATTGAATCCTACTGAATGCTGAAGATCTAGATAAGGTGGATGTGGAAAAGATGTTTCCTCTAGTGGGGCATCTAAAACTATAGGGCACGAAACAAAATGGGGGGGGGGGGGCGACCTTTTAAAACACAAGTAAGGAGCAATATTTTGAACCGAGGAGTGGTGAATCTATGGAATGTTCTTTCACACTTTATGGTTCAGGCTATGTCCTTGGGTATATTAAAAGTGTAAGTTGATAGATTCCTAATTGGTCGTGGCATCAATGGAAATGGCAAGAGGGCAGGAGTATCGGGTTGAGTAGACTGTGCGATCAGTAATGATGAATTGGTGGAGGGGAGCTGCTGGGCTGTATGACCTAATTCTGCTCCTATGCATAAATTGCTCCGAAACATAAACTGGGAATAGATGTTCTTAGAGATATGCAGAACAGAAATGTGACAAATATTCAGGGGATATTTGCGTGGAGTAATGCTTGGTTACGTTCCAATGAGGCAGGAAACTAATGGGAGGGATAGGAAGCATTGTGTACAAGGCTGTTGAACATCTAGTCCAGAAGAAAGGAAAAGCTTAGAAAAGATTGAAAAAAAAAATACTAGGTAATGATAGATATCCAGGAAATTATAAGGCGAGCAGAGAGGAGCATAAGAATGGAATTAGGAGAGCCAGAGGGGGCAATGAGAAGACTTTGGCCATCACAATTAAGAAAAAGCTCAAATCATTCCACAAGTATGTGAAGAACAAGAGGATAAGATGAGAGATAATAGAACCAATCATGTATGACAGTTGAAAAGTGTGTATTCAAACGTAGGTGGTAGCGGGGGTGCATAATGTATATTTTGCTTCAGTGTTTACTATGGAAAAGGACCTTGACGATTCTCGGGATGACTTACAGCGGGCTGAAAAGTTGAGCATGTACACATTAAGAAATACGATGTGCTGGAAATTTTATATAGCATCAAGTTCGAGATGTCATTGGGACCAGAAGAGATATAACCCAGGCTACTCTGTGAGGCGAGGGAGGAGATTGCTGAGCCTCTGGTACTGATCTTTGCATCATCAATGACGTCAGGAGAAGTTCCGGAGGATTGGAGGTTTGCAGATATTGTTCCCTTATTCAAGAAAGGGATTCGAGTTAGCCCAAGATATTGTGGAGCAGCGAGTCTTACTTCACTGGTTGGTAAGTTGATAGAGAAGATCATGAGAGGCATATTTTGTGATCATTTGGAGAGACACAATATGGTTAGGAATCGTCAGTATGGCTTTGACAAAGGCACGCCGTACCTTACGATCTTAATTGAATTTTATTGAGGATGTGAATAAACAACTTGATCAAATTTAGCAGTAGATATATTGTATATTGATTTCAGCAAAGCGTTTGATAAGGCACCCTATGCAAGGCTTATTAAACAAGCAAGGAGGCATGGAATCCAAAAGGACCTTGCTTTCTGGATCCGGAATTGGCTTGCCCACAGAAGACAAAGCGTGGGTGTAAACGGGTCATATTCTGCATGGAAGTCGCTGATCAGGGGTGTGCCTCAGTGACCTGATCTGGGACCACTACTCATCGTGACTTTTGTAAATGACATGGATGAGGAAATGGAGGGATTAGTTAGTAAATTTGCCTATGATCCAAAGCTGGAAGGGGTTGTGTATAGTGTAGACGGCTGTCAGAGGTTAAGCAGAACTTCGATACGATGCAAAACTGGTCGGAGAAGTGGCAGATGGAGTTCAAACCAGATAAGTGTGAGGTTATTTGTAGGTCAAATATGAGAGGAGAGTATAGCATTAATTTTAAGACTCTTGGCAGTGTGGATGATCCGAGGGATTTGGGGGTCCGGGCGCATAGGACACTCAAAGCTGCAGAGCAGGTTGGCTGTGAGGTTAAGAAGGAAAACGGTGCAATGACATTCTCAACCGAGGGGTTAGTTCATGCGCCGAGAAGTAATGTTACAGTTGTGTCGGACCCTGCTCAGACTCCACTTGGAGTACTGTGCTCATTTCTGGTCACCTCACCAGAAGAAAGGTGTGGAAACTATAAAAAGGGTGCTGAGGACATAAACATGGATGTTGCCTGGATTGGGGAGCATGTCTTATGAGAATAGTTTGTAGGAGTTGGCCTTTTCTCCTTGGAGCGTCGGAGGATGAACAATGACCTGATAGAGGTGTATAAGTGGATGGGAAGTATTGACCGTGTGGATAGTCAGAGGCTTCTTCCCAGAGCTGAAATGACTGACATGAGAGTGTACAGTTTTAACGTGCTTAGAACCAGGTACAGAGTGTGATGAGTGCGTTGAATGGGCTGACGGTTATTGTGGTGGAGGTGGGTCTTTGAAAAGGCTCCTGGATAGGTACATGGAGCTTAGAAAAAATAGAGGGCTATGCATAACCCTAGGTAATTTCTGAAATAAGTACATGTTTGGCATAACATTCTGTGTTGTAGGACTTGTATTTAGCTGTAGTGGTTCTATGTTTCTTTGTTTCTGAGACTGGAAAATGGTAAAAGTCATTCCACTCTTCAAGAGGGGACAGAAGCAGAAGATATGAATCTATAGGCCAGTTACTCAGTAACCGTGGAGAGAAGTTACTAGAGGATGTTGGAATTGATTTATAGGTATGGATTCTCAGGGTACATGGGGGCACATAATAACATACGCTTTAGACAGCATGGGTTCCTCAAAGGAAAATCTCCCTGACAAATCCAGTTCTTTGAAGAAATAACATGCAGAATTGACAAATTTATATTGGTTGATTACGTGTACATAGATTTTCTGGAGCCCTTTGATAAGGTGCAACAAATTAGCCTGGTTAATAGGCTATCCGACCATGATATTACACGATGCATTCCAGCGTGGATAAAATGTGTAGTGGTTTGTCAGGATGCAAAGAGTGAGGATAAAGGGAGCCTTTTCTGACTGGATGCTGGTGCCTCGTGTTATTCCACAGGGGCCTGTGTCGAGACCGATTCCTTTTATGTTATAAGTCAATGAATTTGTTGATAGAATTAAAGGCTCTGATGTACAGTTTACGGACGGTATGAAGATAAGAGGAAGGACAGGTGGTTTTGAGGACTTACAGAGGCTATGGACTAATTAGACAGGTTAGCGAATTTGTCAAAGAAATGGAAGATGTAATACAGCGTCCGGAGGTTTATCGTCCATCAAGTCGGTAGAGGAAATGAAAGAGTTGTCTATTTTCTACATGGAGAGAAAATACATAAAACAGAACTGCATAGAAACTTGTGAGCCCTTGTGCAGGATTCCTTAAAGGTTCATTTGTAGGGTGAGTCTGTGTGAGGAAGCCAAATGCAATGCCTGCTCTCATTTCAAGAGAACAGTAATATTAAGCAAAAACGTAATGTTGAAAATATACAAACCAGTGGTCAGGCCTCTCTTGCAGTATTGTGAGCAGATTAGGGCCACCTGTCTGAGAACGGAGGTGCTGAAATCTTAGAGACGATTCTAAGAATGTTCCGAGAAGTATTCTAGGATTGAAAGTCCTCTTCTATTAAGAGCGTTTGATGGCATTGGGTCCGTGTAGGCTGAAATTCAGAGGAGTGAATGGTGACCTCATTGAAATCTATCGAATGATGAAATAGTTTAATTAAATGGATGTGGAAAGGATATTTCCTCTTGTGTGAAAGTCTAAATCCTCAGGACACAACCTCAGAATAGCGGGGTGTCCTTTGAGAACGGAGCTGAAGAGGAACTTCTTTTGAAATTCTTTGAGACAGGGAGCTGTGGAGACAGTTTGCATATATGCTTTCCCTAATGCATCAACTAAAAAAAAACGGTAGGGATCAATGGTGTATAGCAGATTTATTTAGCTTACTGTGAAGGTAAATGTGTGATGAACTACATGACTGAACCAGGATTGGCCATTCGTGATGTTTACCCTAACTTGAAGCTGTTACAACTTTCAGCATCAGGGACGTTGATATAAAGAGCAGCATGTGAATTATCCCCTTTCCAAAATTCATCTGACAGCTGCTTCCTATTGTTGAAATTGAATGAAAGGACACCATATCGCTCTGCTCTCTATCTCCTTTCTTTTCTTCGACTCATTGCCATTCGAAGTGCATCTCACAACAGTTGTACCAGCTGCATATGTGCAACTGTAGTTAATGCGGAATCTGCCCATGTAGTGTATATATAATGGAGTTCCAGTGCACAGCCTTGTGGAGTATCTGTGTTGAGAATAATCGTGACGTACGTGTTGCTGCAAATCCTGCCTATCAACTTTCATTCATGCTCTGTATCAGACTCCCGCACTAGGTCTTCAGCAGGTCATTATTGTCTGATATATTTATATCTTCCCCGCTGCTTGTCTTGTGTGACTTCATCTGGATGCATGGATACTGTTCGTGCGGCAAATGTCTGCAAATTCTGGAATCTGGATCATTGAATTCTATTGCATTTTTGGAGAAAGTGTTTGCAACAATCAAATTCAAAAATTCAATTTCAATGTAAAATATTATCAAAGCAGGTATACCTTACTATGCACTATTTTTTAATTCAGTTTTGCAGTATATAGTGGAAAAAGGGAAATACACCAGAACTTATGAAAACTATCCATAAACAAAGAAACAAAACAACCAATTGATATGAAAACGAAGGTAAACTGCAAATTAAAATAATATTGAGGAGCCTCATGCTAGTATGTGAACATCTGCTTCTGAACCGGCTGGTGTGTGACCTAAGTTTTCTCTACTTCGGGGATTTCCAAACCTTTTTTATGCTATGCTCTAATACCATTAAGCAAGTGTTTCTGCAGTTGTTACTTCATTAAGATTTGATTTCAATCAGTGATCTTGAGACCAGCTGAGTAAAGACTAACTAACATACCAGGTGTCAATGATTAGCGGCACGACACTTT
The DNA here is from genome assembly GCF_048418815.1 of Hemitrygon akajei. Classification (NCBI taxonomy): domain Eukaryota; kingdom Metazoa; phylum Chordata; class Chondrichthyes; order Myliobatiformes; family Dasyatidae; genus Hemitrygon; species Hemitrygon akajei. Next base: position 195,585,677 of record NC_133126.1, read on the forward strand.
CGAATTCTCTGGAGTTCACTTTAATTTAATTCTAAACCCTTACAACTTTGCTGGGAGTGCAGGTTTACTTACTATTATTTCATGTAATTTTCATTCTCTGTGAAATTCCCCAGCTGTTATCCACATGTACCAACATCAATGCATGTGCCCCTCGTGTACGATGTCATCATCGCAGACAATAAAATAACACAGAGGTTGCAATTATAAATCGTCTTTGGATCTTTATAGAGACAATATAAATCCACATTCTTCCCTCCAATCATGGAAGATCGCTATAGCAAGGCAATGTCTCACCATTTGCTTTTCCTGTTTCTCATCGCTGCACCAAAAATGTACGGAATGACCTGTAATCGTCGTACAGAAGTTATTTTACCCGTTTTGTCAAGGAATGGAGATATCATCCTTGGTGGGATATTCAATATACATATGGAAACGATTGACGATTCGCAGACATTTACCTTTACCCCGCAACGCTCTGGGTGCAAAAGGTGAGTTTGCCTCTTGCAGACTGTCAATTCAACACATCACCATGAAATTACGACAGCTAAATGTCATCTGATATTGTTTTATAACTGTATTCATGCCCTTGACAGTCAAACTCATAGTGGAAGAGTAATTTCAAAATTATAATGTATCGACCAGGTTAGCACAGGGCAAAATGATCCCACAATGCTAATAAAGTGAAATGTTAATGCTAATAAAATACAGCTGCGGAGAAACTGCAGTGAAGGCAGAGTGTAGGATGTAAAGCCATGATCAAGTAGGGAGTGAGGTCAATAGTTAATCTGATGAGTAAAAAGTGCATTAATAGTCATAACAGCTGGATAGAAGCTCCTTGTAGCTTCAACGTTTAGATCTTCTGGTACCAAATTAAATGGGAATGCTGGCTGCTTTGCAGAGGCAGCACAAGTGTCGAGAGAGCATGAAGTGGAGGCTCGTTTCAGTGATCTGCTGAGAAGTGCCTACAGCTTTCTGCACTTTCTTCCAGTCACATGCAAAGCAGGTGCCACGGCAAACCGTAATGCAGCGGTAAGAAGACTTTCAATTGCGCATCATATTAAAAATTGATGAATATCGCAGCGATGGGCCGGATTATATCACATTGCTGATACAACGTATTTAAGGCTTAACTTTCCTCGTAAATTGGCAACTTGTTGAAACGTTGTTAGAAGTCATAAGTACGTAGCTTATGGACTTTCACTGCAGAGAAAAGTGTCATATAGCCCATATTGTTCATGCTATCCGTTAGCTGAATTAGTTCGGTGCTTACGATACAAGAATCTGCTCAAATTACGTACGACCCGAATAACTGCATCTGTGTAATGCATTTCTGTTTATGAAATGCAGTCTCAGCTACGCGGACGATGAACTGGGTGGTCTTTCCATAAGCTTGCATTTTAAGGTTATGCATTATTACCATAGTGAAAAATAGTAATACACTTTCTGAAGGTTCTAAAATCTTTGAAAATTACATATGCTCTTTTCTAAATGTTTTTTTTTACTTTGACTAAAACTAAACTATAGTTAGCCTGCATCTGGAGCAGTGCATTCTGTTCATTTGAAGCAATATAGGAAGGATATGAAAAAGATGGCGAGGATGCAGGAAAATGCTAACGCGATTACAGTACATGTGCCATAGGATAGGATGGGCAAACTGGGATTGTTTGCCTAGGGACGGCAAGTCGGTGTGGAAACCTGATAGAGGCTTATATAAGATGATCAGAAGGATAGATAGGGTTGAAAGCCGGTAGCTATATACCAGACATATAACGTATAATATTTAAAGGCATGTTTTAAAGATTAGAATAGCAAGTCCGAAGAAGAAGTCTGAAACAAGCTTAGAATGCATTGACAGGGTTGATCGTGGAGAAAAACACGATAGGGGCATTTTGGGGTGCTCTCAAGAGGTGCATGATTGTGCAATATGATCATTATGTATATTATAAAGGTAGAAGGAATAAGTTTAATTAGGCATATATTTATTCGTTTAATTCACTTGGCAGAACATTCCGTGTTTTAGTGCAATTCATGAACATAACTGTTCATAATCGTTCTATATCAAATATGTATTACCATTGAAAAAAAACATGGAAAATATAATGCATTTCAGAAATGCTATTGGGGATTACTATTAAATGATCAATTACTTTTCTACTAAGATTTACTGAGAGACCAGCATCAACATTTTAACCGACCATCTTTCGATCCATCTGATTGCCAAAGGCATCATGATATAACACCTCTGAAGGTTTTTTTCAGATCATTTATGAGTCAATAATCTGATGTCCATTACTACTGAGCGACTACAGAGTAACATAATACCTGAGCCCACTCTGTCATCGTTATCTGAGAATTTACGAAATTCAAAGTTCTAAAGTTAAAGGTGCATTTAATTATCAAAGTATGTATACATTCTTTATGTAGACAACCTTAAGATTGGTCTCCTTTTATTCATCCACTAACCAAAAACTTTAATATACATTAAGAAAGACTAAAAAAACACTCAATGTGCAGAGCAAAAATTTAAAAAAAAAACATCCCATGCCAAACAATAAAAACAAAATAAATTAGAAATAAAGTGATTCTGTCGACACGAAGTGCAGGGCCTCGGCGTCAGTTCATCACAGAGCAGAGCAAAGCGGAGCTCGCAGACACGCACCAGGGAGCATCCAGAGCAGGTCACAGCCTCACCCTCAGTGCCGTGGAGAGTGGACTAAACGTCGCAGAGCAGCGAGCAGATCCTGAAACTCGGCTTTTTCTCTCAATCTAGCCTGGAATTTAATTTGTCCAAGCATCAGAATGACCTGCGAAATGCTCTAGGCCTGTACCCGGCCGCCACCTACAAGCCCACAGCGCACTTTTCCTCTGACTTCTCTCCGCTGCGTACGCCGATTCAGTCTTGTCCACGTCTCGAAGTCGCTCTGACCACTTCTTTTCGAAAGAGCCTCAACCTTGCTCCGACCTTGCATCGCACCCACACCCTTCGACCCTCGAGACTTCCCTGCTTTCCCCCGTCTCTTCGTTGTTTGCGTTGATCTTTTATCAGAGCTTTCCACAGAAAAAGTGTTAGCTAAAAATGTAGTATTTTACTTTCTGAAACGCCAGTAAGCTGTTGCCCATTTTCAGTAGCGTATCTGAATCTGAAAATCCTCATACTTACGAATTCGGCCGTTCATGATTAGGGATAAAAATACTATGGGTAGAAACGGGGTATTCCTTTCATCTCCTCTACTGTGAAGTTCGTTGATTCTTTTTTTACTTTGAGTGAGGTTGATATCTTGAGCTAATAGGTGGTAAAACATTTCAAACATCAGTATGTGTCCGGAAGTGAGATGTGCGCTGGGAACACCAGAGGGCAAGATCGTAGCCAGATGTGTCGCCGGAACTGTAACAGGCAAACTGAAACCAACATAGCAGCTGTTACATGCATCGATACTCACTGTGATGTGCGATTTACTATGTCGTTACCTATGCAATATTCTGTAAGAATAACGAGGAATTTGAATGTTCATTTGTTACACTTTATCAGTAAGTACTCAACAGTTGGATTTTAAATCTTTGACGTGACATCTGATAGACTTCAGAAGCTGAGGAGTTTTATCACTGCCTCTCTGTGGTGAAGTTTTAGACATCATATCTAAAAGATGATATACTTGCAATAGAGTGTGTCCAATGGAGGTTCATGTGCAAGTTCCCAAGAATGTATTCATCAATCATGGGATTGCGGTCAAGAACTGGTATTGAGTGATCTGGTGTTGGGATTGAACCTGCTGATATGGTATTGGGAAATTAACCTGGTTGATCTGCTATTGGAAAATTAACCTGGTCGAACTGGTATTGTGAAATGAAACTGGTGATCTGGAATTGGGAAATGAACCTGGTCGGGTGTCAGGTCTAACAGTGGGAGTGCATTTTGGAGATAGTGATTACATGTCTATCTCCTATACATAGATTTGGAGAGGAATAAGAACATACAATTTAGGGAAACGTTTAATTGGAGTAAGGGGAAATATGAGGCTATCAGACAAGAACTTGGAAGCATAAATTGGAAACAGATGTTCCCAGGGAAACGTACGGCATAAATGTGACAAACGTTCAGGGGTAATTGAGTGGGGTACTGCGTTGATACGTTCCAAAGAGACAAGGAAATGATAGTAGGGTACAGATACCGTGATGTACAAAGGCTGTTCGACATCTCGTAAAGATGAAAACAAGAGCTTACCAAAAGTTCAAACACTAAGTAATGATAGAGATCTAGAAGATTATAATGCTAGCAGGAAGGAGCATAAGAATGAAATTAGAAGAGCGATATGGGGCCATAACAAGGTCTTTGCGGATAAGATTCAGGAAATCGCCAAGGCATTCTGCAAATATGTGAAGAGCAAGAGCATAGTACATGAGAGAATAGGACCAAATAAGTGTGGCAGTGGAAATCTGTGCATGGAACCGGAGGCGAGGGCAGAGGAACTTTGCATTAGAAAATACCACGGAATAGGAAATTGCCGATTGCAGGGATGACTTGCAGCAGACTGAAAAGCTTGAGCATGTAGATATTAAGGAAGAAGAGGTGCTTGAGCTTTTGGAAAGCATCATGTTAGATAAGTCACCGGGACAGGACGGGAAGTACCCCAAACTACTGTGCAAAGCGAGGGAGGAGATTCCTGAGCCTCTGGCAATGCGCTGTGCGTCATCAATGAGGACGGGAGATATTCAGGAGGATGGGAGGTTTAGGAATGTTGTTCCCTTATTCAAGAAAGCGAGTAGAGAGAGCCTAAGAAATTATAGACAAGTACGTCTTACTACAGTCGGTGGTAAGTTGATGGAGAAGATCCTGAGAGGTAGGATTTATGAACATGTGGTGAGGCATAATATGATTAGGAGTACTCAGCATGTTCTGTGACCGCTACTCTTTGTGATTTTACTGAATAAACATGATGAGGAAGTAGAGGGATGGGTTAGTCAATTTGCTGATGACACAGAGGTTGGGGGTATTGCGGATGGTGTGGACCGCTGTCAAGAGCTACAGAGGGGCATTGATAATTTTCAAAACTGGGCTGAAAATGGGCAGATGGTGTTCAAACCAGATAAGTGTGAGGTGGTTCAGTTTGGTAGCTCAAATTTGTTCTCAGAATGTAGCATTGCTGTTAAGACACTTGACAGTGTGGAGAATCAGAGGGATCTTGAGGTTCGAGACCACAAGAAACTCAAAGCTGCTAATCATATCGCGTCTGTGATTAAAAATAAACATACCGTGCATTGGCCTTCGTAAACCATGCCACTGAGTTTAAGAGCCCAGAGGTAATGTTGCAGCTATATAGGCAGCTGGTCAGACCGCATTTGGAGTACTGTGCTCAATTACGACCGCCTCTCTACAGGAAGGACGGGGATTGGGGAGCATGCCTTATGAGAATAGCTTAAATGAACTCGGCCTTATCTCCTTGGAGCGTCGGAGTATGAGATGTGACCTGACAGAGATGTACAAGATTATGAGAAGCATTGATCATGTGTATAGTGATAGGTTTTTTTTAGCAGGACTGTAATGGCTATCATGAGAAGACATAGTTTTAAAATGCTTGGAAGTAGGTGCAGAGGAGATGTCAGGAGTAAGTTTTTTGTTCCGCTGGTGAGTGCGTAGAATGGGCTGCCGGCGTCGATGTTGGAGGCGAAAACGATAGGATGTTTTAAGAGACTCCAGCATAGGTACATCGAGCTTCGAAAAATAGAGGGATTAGCGCTAGGGAAATTTTTGACAATTTCCAGAACGGTCTACATGGTGGGCACTACATTGTAGGCCGAAGGGCCATTAATGTGCTGTAGATTCCTATGTTCTATGAGGAACATTTCATAATTATGTCGTGACTGAAACTTAGAAGAATAAGGGGATCGCTTTGAAACAAACCGATCAATGAAAAACCTCGATAGTTTGGATGAGCAGACGATGGTTCCAGTAGTGGCAACATAAATCAGAGTCTCAGCAAATAGGACATCTCTTTACAGCAAGGATGAGGAGACATTTATTCAGCCATAGGATGGACGGTGAATCTGCCGAACCTGGTGCTACAGACGGCTATTGAGGCCAATCTATAGGGTATATTTAAAGCAAATTCTAATAGATCCTTGGTTAATTGGATAATGAAAAGGTTAAGGGAAGAAGACAGGATACTGGGTTTGAGAGTGTAAATAATTCAGCGCATCGAATGTCCAAAGAGAGTTGAAAGGCCGATCGGCGGAATTCTGCTCCGGTACGGTATGGTCTAATGATCTCTTTTATCCCACAGTTTTGAAGTTGTGAATTTCCGACTGGCGCAAACAATGGTTTTTACTATTGAAGAAATAAACCAGAATGAGAATCTTCTCCCCGGAATTACACTCGGATATCAGATCCACGACGACTGCTCGTCTTCCGCGATCGCCTCGAAGGCAGCGCTCGCTTTGATTAACGGAGATGAAAAATCAGTTGAATACCCTCAATGTCGAGGTTCCTCCAACGTTCCTGCCATTGTTGGCTGTGCTATGTCCACAAATTCCATTGCAACTGCAAGAACAATAGGATCCTTTGGGATTCCGCTGGTAAAGTGTCAAATACATCACTGCATTTTTACTCTAGTGTCAGCATCACCTTATTAGCAGGGGCACTAATACACGATTCTCATGTCGTGACTGAAATAGGGAGTGTCATAATTTCAGCTGATGCTTCGCTCTTATTTTAGACATTGTGTTTTTTATTTTAAATAGTAGAATTCCACTAGTTGGTTCTGATTCACCAGTCACAAAAATAAACGTTAAAAAAGCGCCATTGTTAAGTTTCGTTGCCATAGATCACAGAAACCAGAGAATAGGACAGCACAGCCCAAGATTTTTTGACAGACTAATTGAACTATTAACGAAATGTTTGACTATACTGGTTCATTTTGTTGTCGCAATATTGTGTCTCTGCCTTCTGTATATTCTTCTGCTTAAGTAAGAAACTTTTAAGCTCCTACTTCATATTTGCTTCCATCTCAACACCTAGTAGCGCATTCCAAGCATCCACCGTAGTCTGCATATAAAAGAAAAACGTCCCGGATATCTAATTTAAAAGTACTTCCTTCTCACCTTAAATACATGCCCTCAATCATTGGACATGGGAGGAAAGATGCTGTTTATCTACTCAAGTTTGTACCGTATAGTAAAACAATGCACGTTTGTACAAATTTCCGCATAGTCTATCCGCTTTAATTCAAGAAGAATTCTGGTAGAACGCTTAGCTAACCTCCCCAAAGTGTTTCCTATAAAGGAGCCAACAGAACTTGAAGCAATACACTGAAAGCGGATAACTATCCTTTTATTAAAAGAGAAATAACTAAGTACCTTAACTAGCGATCTAAATTATGCCAGAATTCCGGTTACTGATGGCTTGTGCAGTATGTTCTATATTCTTCAGGAGGCAATTTCAGTATTATGGTTATGCCAAAATGAAACGATTCACATAAAAACTCCGATGGTGCATCAGTCACTTACAATCACAAAGCAGGACACATGAATTCATCTGTTCCTTCCTTCTCTGCAGGTCAGTTACTACTCAACTTGCTTCTGTCTAAGCGATAAGAGAGAATACCCCACGTTTGTTAGAACTATTCCCAGCGACCAGTACCTGTCCAAAATTCTCGCTGAACTGGTGAGAACTTTTGGCTGGACTTGGATTGGAACCATTAGAAGTAATGACGATTATGGTAATTTCGGAATGCAGGAATTTATGGAACATATCGGAGAATTCGGGGTCTGTATTGCCTACTCTGAGTCATTCTACAGAACCGATCCGCCAGAGAAAATCAGACGAATTGTCCAGATGATTAAATATGCATCCACTAAAGTGGTGGTGGCCATTGCTCATATTGGTGATATGCGAATTTTATTGAATGAAATTTGGCGTCAGAATGTTACCGGTATACAGTGGATTGGAAGTGAGGGTTGGGTAACAAAAAATCTTCTCCCACCTGAAGAAAGAGCACTTTATCTCTCCGGGACAATCGGACTGGTCTCTCCCCGGATAGAGATAGCTGGTCTCAGAGATTATCTTCAGACAATCCAACCTTCTAACTTTCCTGGCGATATTTTGGTGACGGAATTTTGGGAAACATTATTCGCCTGCTCTCTTGCAGCAGACAACCTGACAAGCTTGGCGAATTCCGCAGGTCAAGTTCGTCAATGCACAGGGAAGGAGAAAATGGAAGATATAGAATCTACCTATATTCCGGCGATAATGGATGGAAGTTCGTTTCACGTTTACACAGCCGTCTACTCTATCGCTCACGCACTCCACGATCTGCTAAGCTGCGTAGAAGGGAATGGACCTTTTTTGAATAACACGTGTGCCCAAATTTCAAACTTCAAGCCGTGGCAGGTAAGAATATATTTAATCTGCAACAGAAAGCACCTAATTGACAAAGCAGTAGATGTAGTTGCAGTTGAAAGCTAATCTTCTTACGATTTCATATGCGAGAATTCAACCACTGACCACCATTTTAGCAACCATTTCCATTTGCCGATTCTGACGATTTATTCTTGGAAAAGGGATTCAGTACAACACATTGCAGGTCGTTCGATCTACGAGGTCGTGCTTGCCTGAAAACTTCCAAATACGTATGTATTTTATTTAGAGATACAGTGTGAACTAGGCCGTTCAGCGTCTTTTCGAGCCACGCAACCGCTTCAACACCCGCAAAACCCAATTAACGCTAACCGAAACACGCGGTAAATTTACAATGACTAAATAACCTATCTGATACACATTTGGATTATGGGAAGAAACCGAATGCCCGTAGAAAGAACAGGCATTCCACTGGGTGGACTGCACAGCAACTGAACTGCAAACGCTGGAACGCCCCAAGCAGTAATGGTGTCAAGTTCATTCTGACACTCCTCTTACGTTAGCACTCCACTTTTCTTTTATCCATCTGCCTATATACGTGTCTTTTAAACGTCTCTACGGTGTGTTCCTCCAACACCACATCCAGCTGCGAGGTCTTCGCATCTACCACTCTTTGCAAAGACAATAAAACTACCTTTGACATCCAATCTATACTTTCATTCTGTCGCCTTAAGTTTGTGTCCTTTTGCATCAGCTATTTCTGCTCTGCGAAGGGATAGTTTGCTTCTCCACTACATCTGTGCCTCTTGTCCTTTTATACATCCCTTTTATCCTCCCTTGCTGCAATGAGAAACGTTCTATCTGACTAAATCAATTCTCATGGGACATCGTCACATTTTTCCAGGCAACTCCTCAGGATTCTGAGGCTATGTCCCCTAGCTCTAGACTCACAACTTTCCTGCCTCTATCCTATCTATCACTTTAATGTTTACTTACCTTTCTATAAGATCGCCGCTCATCGCTCATTCTTCTAAATCCAGCGAGTACAGTGACAGACGACGGAATCTGTCCTCATAATCTGACTCCCTCATCCCTGGAATCATCTTGGTGACCCTCATCTGCACCCCCTTAAAAGCCAGCTTATCCTCACTCACGTAAGACCAGAACTCCACGCATACCCTGTATAGTTGCAGCATTATCTCCCTGCTCTTAAATTCAATCCCTCTAGCAATGAGAACACATATTCCATTTGCCTTCTTAATAGCCTCCTGAACCTGTAAACAAAGTTTTCCACTCAATTCAGTATAATTAACAAACTTAGATAAACTACACTCAATCATCTCTTCCAGGTTGTTCATGTATATCGTGAACAGTTGCAGGCCCAGTACCGACCTCTGCAGCACACCGCTCAGCAATGATTGTGAAATTATCACCCATGTCTCCCAGATTTCTATCCAGTCCTCTATACATGTATATATGCCACTCCCAACTCTCTACATTCTTATCTAATGTAAACTAATTTTTACATGGCACATCAACCGCCGTAACGCCGTTTGCAAATCCAAGTAAATAATGACTATCTCTTCTCCTCTACCTACTGGGCTCATTATATCCTCAAAGAACTCCAGGAAGTTAATCAAACTAGAGCTGTCTTTGCTGATTCCATGTTACACCTGTCTAATGGATCGATTTTTTTTCCCAGATGCTTCTCGATTTCATCTTTAATGATAGTTTCAACCATTCCCGCAACGGCAGCTACATTAACTGGCCGATACTTACCTGTTTTTTTTTCCCCCTTACATCCGTTTTTGAACAATACCGTGACATTCGCCCGTTCCAATCAGACGTGAGCTACCCAGAGTCCAGAGAATTTTGGTAAATTATCATCGATTCCTCTACAATACCCTCTGCAAATTATTTCAGTACCCTGGAATACATTTCATCTGGACAAAAAAAAACACATATATTCCGGCCCACAAGTTTTCTCAGCCCTACCTCTTCAGTAACATCTGTTGCATTGAGGCCCTCACCTTACTTCGCATCTATAAAATTTCTCACCGGCATGTTAGATGTGGCCTCCATTGTGAATACGGACACAAAATAGTTTTTCAAAGCTCGACCATTTCTTCATTACCCTATATCATTCCCGCCCGCCCCTCCCCCGCATCGTCGTCCTCCATGGGACCTACATTCACTTTCGCCATCATTTTCCTTTTTTTTAAAAGAAAATATATAAAAAATCCTCCAGCCATCCTTATTCCCGTTTTCTCCCCATACCTTTTGATGCCGCGGCTAATGATGAATCTATCTATCTCTGCTTAAATGCGCCCAATGAATTGGCATCCACAGACAATAAATTCCACAGATATATCACGCTCTGACGAAAGTAATTTCTCAGCATCTCTGATCAAAATAGATGTCCGTCAATATTGAAGTCGTGCTCTCTTGTCGGAGACTCCCTTGCCATGGGAAATAACTTTGTTCTATATAATCTTTTCAGGGTTTTTAACATAGGGAATGTTTCATTGAGATCCACCTCAATCTCCTGAACTGCAAGGGAATATAGTCGAAGAGCTGCCAGTCGTTCCTCATGCAGTAAGCCTTTCATGCCTGGAATCATTCTCCTTAATCTTTTCTGAATCCTCTTCATTGTCTCCACACCCTCTGAACCCTTATTAAACTAAAGAGCCCAAACATGGTCGCAATAATCCAGGTGAGGTCTCCCGAGTGCCTTATAGAGCCCCAACATCAAATCCCTATTCTTATATAATATACCTCTAGAAATGATTGCAATATTGCATTCTCCTTCTTCACCACCGACCCAACCTGGAGGTTTACCTTTAGGGTATCCTGCTCAAGGACTCCAAGGTCCCTTTGAATCTCTGGGTTTGAACTCTCTCCCCATTTAAATATTACTCTTCCTCTTTATTTATTCAAAGAAAGTGCATGACCTTACGCTTTCTAATATTGTATTTCATTTGACACCTCTTTGCCCATTCCCCTAAACTATTTAACTCTCACTGCAGGCTCGCTGTTTCCTCTACACTACCCGCTGCTCCACCTATCGTTGTATCATCGGAAAATTTATCCGGAAATCCATTAATCCCACAGTCGAAATAACTGGCATACCTCGTGAAATCCAACGGTTCAAACACCGACACTTTTGGATCCCCACTGCTAACCGGCAACCAGACAGATTAGGATCGCTTTATTCCCACTCTCTGTTTTCTGCCGATCAGCCAATGCTCCACCCATGCGCTTAACTTCTCTGTAATTCCATGGCTGTTATCTTGCTAAGCAGCCTAATGTATGGCACTTTGACAAAGACCTTCTGAAAGTCCACATACACCACAACCACTGCATCTGCTTTGTCTATCCTGCTTGTACTTTCCTCAAGAAATTGCAGTAAGTTAGTCATGAAAACATGCTGGCTTTGTCCTATCTTGCCATGGGTTTCATGGTACTCCCATAGCAATCGATTCCAACATATGCTCAACCACTGATGTCAGGCTAAAAGGACTATAGTTTCCTTACTGCTGCCTCCCAAACTTCTTAAATAACGGAGCAACATTTGCAATTTCCCAGTCATCCGGTAAAATGACAGAGTCTATGGATTCTTGAAAGATCATTGCTCATGTCTCGGCAATCTCTACAGCTAGTTCCTACAGAATCTGAGTCTGTGTTCAGTCAGGCCCTGAAGATTTATCGACCCTCAGACCATTAAGCTTCCTGAGCACCTTCTCTGTCGTAATTTTCACAGCACAAACTTCAGTCTTGAATGTCCGTATCCTGCAGATGTCTTCCACTGTGAAGTATAACGCAAATACGCAATTCAATTCCCTGCCATCTCTGCATCTCTCATTACAATGTCTCTACCGTCATTTTCTATTGGACCTATATCTATCATCCTCTATCTTTTAGCCTTTATATACTTAATAAAAGCTTTTGGTATATTCTTTGATATTAGTGTCCAGCTTCCTTTCATAACTCATTTTCTTTCCAACTACCTTCTTAGTTTCCTTCCGCAAGTTTTTAAAAGCTTCCCGATCCTTTATCTTCCCGCTAGCTTGTGCTTCCTTGTAGGCGCCCTCTTTTGGTTTTATTTTGTTCTGACTTCAATTGTCAGCAACGGTAGTGTTAATCTTCTTTTCGAAATTTTCTTCTTATTTGGACTATATCTGTTTTGCACTTCTTTCATTTTTCGCAGAAACTCCAGACATTGCTGCTCTGCTGTCTTTCCTGCTTGTGTCCCTTTCCAGTCAAATTTGGCCGGTCCCTTCTTATTATATTGTAATTTCCCATATTCCACTGAAATATCGACACATTGGATTTTATTATTTATTACACACAGTGCCACACTCCCCACTCTGCCTACCAACCTATCTGTCCTATACACCGTATATTCTTCGACGTTCGGCTCCGAATGGCAACAATCCTTTAGCCAAGTTTTAGAGATGGCAACACAGTCATACTTGAAACGCATAGCTGTCGCTGAATTTCAATATCGTCCGTTTTCTTTCTTAAGGGTTAAGGACACTATTCAGATTAGACCATCAAGGACATCAATCTCCTTCATTTGAAACCATTCCTTGTTTGTTCTAGCAGTGTGCTTTTAGATATTTGTTCCGTTGAAAGACAACTTGTCTCCCTAATTAAGCTCTCTAGCAAATGCTGGCAGCATGTCATCCATTTATCTGTATCAGCAACATCGGTCTTCCCATCAATCCTGACTAGGATTTCATTCGCTGCTGCTGAACAGCATCCCCACTGCATGATGATACTTCTACCATGCTGTACAGCAGACTCTGTGGTTCCTGACTGATGCAGAGCATCACATTTTTGCCGGAAGTACCTTTTCATGTTGAGGATCAAAGAAAAGTTTTATTTTAGTCTTATCCGAATACTAGACCTTCCTCCATATTGTATAGTATCTGAGGAGTGACGCTTTGCAATGTTCAGGGATATATCTCCCCCGTTTACACTAGATCACTAGAATACTAGAATGCTACAGCACAGTACATGCCCTTCAACCCTCGATGTTGTGCCGATCCATATATTCCTTTAAAAAAGTACTAATCCCACACGCCCCCGTAACCCTGTATTTTCCTTTCATCCATGTGCCTGTAGAAGACGCTGTTAAATACCCCTAATGTTTTAGCCTCCATAACCATCCCTGGCAATTTATTCCAGGCACCCACAACGCTTTGTGTAAAAAGCTTAACCCTGATGTCTCCCCTAAACTTCCCTGCCTTAAATTTGTGCATATGCCCTCTGGTGTTTGCTAATCGTGCCCTGGGAAACAGGTACTGGCTATGCACACTATCTATGCCTCTCATCAATCTCTATCAAGTCCCCACTCATCCTTCTACGCTTCAAAGAGAAAAGTCCCAGCTCTGCTAACCTTGCTTCATAACACTTGTTTTCCAATCCAGGCAACATCTTGGTAAATCTCCACTGCAGCCAATCCATAGCATCCACATCCTTCCTATGATGAGGTGCCCAGAAATGAACACAATACTCTAAGTGTGTTCTCACCAGAGATTTGCAGAGTTGAAACATGACCTCTCTCCTCTTGAACTCAATCCCTATTAATAAAGCCTAGCATCCCATAGGCCTTCTTAACTATCCCGTCAACCTGTGCAGCGACCTTGAGAGATGTCTCCGAATACATTTTTTTTTTTGTGCACGGGAATTCAGATGGTGGAGACAGAAACTTCATATCCAGTAGCATCCATAACTTCTGCAGCTTATTCAGCGTGAGTGCTGGCGTCACATTAACCTCTCGTACAGCTGTCATGCTTCAGCAACGACTGTTTCGAGGGCAGGTCTGAGCTAAGCAGCCGGATTTCCTTTGCTGTTTCAGAATTGCCTGCACTGAGCTCCGATGTGTGCTCAGTGCTTTTCAGATAACCATGTACCCTTCTACAATTTTGTGCCTCTTTTCTATTATTACCCGACTTGCCGTGATGCTTCTTTTATCTCTATTATGAGTAGGTCTGTTGAAAACCTCCCTTAGTCTTAGACCTTACAGACAAAAGGGAATCCATTCGGATATGTCCATACATGGCCTCCTCTACTGTCATGATGAGGCCAAACTCAAGCTGGAGGAGCAAAGGCTCATATACCGGCTGGGTAGTCTCCAGTCCCTTGGTATGAACATCAAATTCTCCAACTTCTGGTGATTCCCTCCCTCTCCCTTTCCCCAACCCACTTTAACTCTGCCTCCGCTTCCAGCTGCCTATCACCTCTCTCATGATTCTGCCTTCTTCTACTACACATACTGCTTTCCCCTTACATTCCTTCTTCACCTTTCCTGCCTATCCCCTCCCTGCTTCCCCTCCCCACCCGTTGATCTTTCCTCTGATTGGTTTTACACCTGGACCCTACCAGCCTTCCCTTTCGCACCCTCTTCCCACCTTCTTTATAGGGCTCCTGCCCGCTTCATCAGACCTGACGAAGTGTCTCGGCCCGAAACGTTGACTGCTCGTTTCCACGGATGCTGCCTGACCTGCTGAGTTCCTCCAGCGTGTTGTATGTGTTGATTTGACCGGAGCGTATGCAGTGTACTTTTTGTTAACAATGTTTCATGTCTGGTTCCACCACAGTTTTGGTCAACTGTATCATTACCTCGTTACTCTTGACTACTGTACAACAACACACCATATATCTTGTTCATCACTCCATCAACTTGGCCTATCGATTTGAAAGATCAATGGACATTGACCCAAAATCCCTCTGTTCCGCCGCATTGCTAAGAATCTTGCGATTAAGCCTGTATTTTGCCTTCAAGTTCAACCTTCCATCGTGTATATATTTAGACTTTTCTGGACTGAAATCATTGCGCTTGCTCCCAGAAGAATACGGCACCTATCAAAGTCCTAACCTTCGCGTCTACTGTGAACGTACTCGGCCACTCTTCCACATACTCATAGAAGTCATTCATAAAATCAGAATGAGCAGGGATAATAGCACAGATTCATTCAGAACACCTCCGATTACTAATCTCCAGTCCGACTTCGCTCTATCTACTAACGCCTGCAGCTCTCTTTAGGCAAGCCACTTCCGATTCCAGAGTAGCACACACAGAATGCTGGAGCGTCTGAGCAGATCAGACAGCATCTGGGCATAAACACTTGTCTCTTCAGACCGATAATACACGAAGCCAAGTCCCTGCATTCTAACCTCGTGAGTTTATGATTGAGCCTACCATCGGGAAGATGCCTTAATAAAATCCACTTCATTAACTTTATCTGCTTATCATATCACTTCCTCAAGTGTTTTAGTTATTACCTGGTTCTCTAATTCCCGATGTCTCATTTAGCTGGGATGCAAAGAAACCATGGGAACTAAATTTGCACTCTCCAAAGATCGTCACCCACGCCTTAGAAATAGTTACTTTATACTGATGACCCGCCTTATCAATTCTAAAAGCAACTTACTGGAGGAATGCACCGTTTGAGATAGATTCTGTGGAGAGAACTGGACAGTCGTCGCAATTTTAGCCACAAATCTGTCTGGCACACTGAATACTCAGCAGTCCTTGTTTCTTTACATTAGATTATATAACTCGAAGTCTAACCTTCGGCAGTCTCAAATGTTTGTCTCTTTATGTGTTAATTAACCTACAGTACATTTCATTTTTTTTTTTGTTTTTTTGGATTCTTTAAAAGTCTGCATGTGCATGCACTGAATCCACGTTCCGGTTAAAAACTAACCTCTCCTGCTTTGTTCCTCTGTAGTTACTGCACTACCTCCGAAATATGAATTTCACTGCGAAGATTGGAGAAGCCGTGTACTTTGATGTAAATGGTGACCCAGTGCCAAGATACGAATTCGTGAACTTACAAACGAATTTGCGGGGTAAATTGGACATAGTAAACATTGGGTATTATGATGGCTCGGCTCCGCCAGGTCGCGAGCTATCGATGAATGTCAATGAAATCGAGTGGAGCACGACAGGAAATGCGGTATGACACTTATTTTCAAATGTATTCATGCTGGCAAACAGAGGAAATCGTTGTATGCAT
The DNA here is from genome assembly GCF_048418815.1 of Hemitrygon akajei. NCBI lineage: Eukaryota > Metazoa > Chordata > Chondrichthyes > Myliobatiformes > Dasyatidae > Hemitrygon > Hemitrygon akajei. Next base: position 195,602,054 of record NC_133126.1, read on the forward strand.
GGGGTATGGGTGATATTGGAGATAAAGATATATTGGTGCAATTTAAAGCGCCGACTCGGCAGTTTGGGTCTGTTTTAAGAGTTCAGCTAAACAAGGATCAGGTTATTCAAAGACCTGGGAACCTTAAGGTAGATATTAAGATCGTTAAACAGCTGGAGAGTCTCGAACAAAGGTAAATAGTCTCGAGATCCTTGGCTGTTCATTTCCCTCTGATGTGGGCAGACATATCTCTGCCACCGAGAGGGATTGTAGCCCGATCAATAGATAAGCTTAAGATTGGGACAGATAGTTATGATAAAGGGAGTTCGGGTGGTAGGAAACTGGCACAGGTGAGTTACCCCCGGAGTCGATCGGCCACGAAGGGGAGAATGGTCTAGGCTTCTTTCCTTGTGATCTTCTGTGGCTGTATCTTGTCAATCTACCAAAGGTAACATAGCAAATATTTCAACTTTGTTGCGTATCGCAGATTTTGCTTGTAGTACAGGTAAAATATACATAGAATTGGAACCAACCTTACAGTGTCCACTTCTCATGTGTTCGCAGCAGTCCCACTGGAATTCATTCATTGCTGAGCAACAGCTACTATTGTTTGGTTTCAGAGGACGGCAAACAGATTAGACACCGCATGTACTTTAGGGATCAAAGATTAATCAAAATACATTTTATTATCATACGCACAAATGCATGTACAAAGCGGTGCAATTACATATTTGAATCAATAACACTGGCACAGAGCACCATATAAACACAACTCACAAGAAAATCACGAATCATGCGTTTAGAATTTAAAATCACAAAGGATAAATATATATTTAGGATAAAATTATCTATTTTAATAGAAATCTTAGTATATTTAACGGATATCATATATTATTACATATTTATTATATGTTTGTGTATATATAATCTTTTAATAAAAGGGCCGAGATGGCCTGTTCCCGTGCTGTAAATGTTATATGGTCATATGATTAATGTAAAAAAATCAAATCAAAGACAGTTTTGCTGAATTATAGTGATTAGGATTGCGCCAACTCTTTCAATAACAAATAGTTGAACAGGTTTCTTTATTCTTCAAACAGACAGCATGCGAATGCTGGCTACTGTACTACTACTTATCCACAAAAAGCTGCAAAAAACTAACATTGCCAGGTTGGTGGCTAACTTTGATAATGTTTGCTGCCTTCCTCAGGCAGCACTTGCTCTAGATAACGTGTATGTACTGGTTTGAAAGATCTCAGTAAATTAGAACTTACAGATTAACAACCGCCGCGACAACGAAAAATTCAGGCTAAATGTTTAATAAGTTTTATGGTTCAATTCACAGCACTTCATCAACATTACAAAAATGACGTTGCATTACATTACAAGCGTCATGGAAAAAGTTTTGTGCTTTTTGGTACCTGGCCGTATGTGATATTCTATACAACGTGATCAACGTATGTGAAGCTGATGCTAACTCTTTTGACCACTCTTGCCAAGTTGAATGTGTACAGTAACTACACCTATTACTCATCCGAATAACTCAGAGGTCCCTGCAATTAACCTTGACAAGGAAAAAAAAACGCCGATGTGGAGGGAGCATTGAACTGAATTCATTCAGGTCAATACTATATCTGAGAGTTGTGAGTGCTTTACGGAATAGCTACTTAGCGAGACTTTAGATACATGCGCATTAATTTCAGAGCAGAGGTAAGACCTTGAGGCCATAATATATAGGAGGAGAATCAGGCCACTTTGCCTATCATGTCCGCTCCGCCATTTCCTGCTGTCGAATCCAAATTTTCTCTCAGACCCAATTTCCTGTCTTTCTTCGGTGTCCCATTTTGCCCTGAACGATCAAATTTATCTTAACCTCTGCGTTAAATATACATGCAGACTTATCCTCCTCTACTACCCGTGGCGAAGACTTCGACAGAAATTACCACCATCAATAACGAAATTCCTCCTTATCTCGGTTCTAAAATTACGCCCCTTTATTCCGAGCTTGGCCTTAGACTTTCTCACTATAGAAAAAATATCCTATCCATTATACCAAGGCCTTTCAACATTCTATAGATTTTACTGAGGTCACTGCTCATTCTTCTGAATTCTGGTCAATGCTATACAGAGCTATCAGAACTCTCCATAAGACAAGCCATTCAAATCGGGAAGCCTTTTACTTTCAGTTTTACTCCTTCCAGATTCAGCACATTCTTTCTTAGATCGGGGGGGGGGGAGGTTGGTGGTGCTTGTAAATCTGCTAACCTGTACTTAGAATGGTTCAGCATTATGTCCAGGATATTATATTCCAGTCCTCTTGAAATGAATTGTATCTGCCTTCCTCACCACAGATTCATCCCGGAAATTAAAAATTAGGGATTCCTTCAAAGTACCCACGTCCTTTTGCGTCTCGTTTTTTTTTAAATTTACTCTCGATTTAGAAAGTATGCGAGACTTTCATTTCTTCTACCAAAGTGTATGAACCATACACTTCCCGACACTTCCTGTGTTCCATCTGCCAAATTTCTGTCCATTTTCCTAACTTGTCAACTGTAGCCATTCTACTTCTAGAAAGCTACCTGCCACTCCAGTTATCATCATGCCGCGGCAAAATTTGCAACAGCACCACCAGTTTCATAATCCAAATCATTGATATAAAAAGTAAGAAATAAACCCTTCCCTGCACGAACACCCGTGGACACCACTGGACACCGGCACTATGTCCCAAAAGTGTCCCTTGATTCCGAGTGTTTGCTTACTGCCCATCAGCCACTGAATTACCCATGCTAGAGTCTTTCCTGTAATACCATAGTTTTTTTTTCAGCAACATCATATGTGGCACCTTGCCAAAGGCTTTCTGAAAATCCAAGTACACAACATCAACCGATTCTACCTTGTCGATTCTGCTTGTTACTTCATCAAAGAATTTCAACAGTTTTACTTAGAAACATAGGAATGCTACAGCACAGTAATCGGTTTTCGTTTGGAGAAAGAAGTAGGAGGATCAGAACGCGAGTGCGGCCCGAGCCATCTTGAATTTTTCTTATTCTCATCGGAGTTAAGAGAGGCGGGACTGCACAGCTGCGTGAAAGCGGGCAGTGAAGCGAGGTAGATTTAAAAAAGACACAGCCTTATACAGCGGACAGCGTCGTTTGCGGGCAATGGAAAGAACAGGGAGCAGAGTGAAGGCTTAAGGGCTTTGGCTCAATGGGCTTAGGTAGAAACGGGCGAGGCAAGGTAGGTTTAGGTTTTAGTGTTTTGTGTTAATTGAGGAAAGGGGAAGGTATGAGAGTGAGGGCAGCTTGTTGTTCTCGGTCTCGGATGTGGGAGGTCCTGTAGTCTTCTAGCCACTCAGACGTCCACATCTGCACCAGGTGCGCCGAGCTGCAGCTCCTAAGGGACCGTGTTAGGGAACTGGAGCTGCAGCTCAATGACCTTCGTCTGGTCACGGAGAGTGAGGAGTTGATAGAAAGGAGTTACAGGCCATACCGGGATCACGGGAGGCAGACAGGTGCGTCACGGTTAGGAGGGGGCAGGGGAAGAGTAAGGTACTAGAGATTACCCTAGAGGCTCTACCCCTTGACAATAAGTACTCCTGTTTGAGTGCTGTTGGGGGGGGGGGGGGGACAGCCTACCTGGGGGAAGCAACAGTGGCCGTTCCTCCGGCACAGAGTCCGGCCCTGTAGCTCAGAAGGGTAGGGAAAGGAAGAGGAAGTCAGTAGTAACAGGGGACTCGATAGTTAGGGTGTCAGTTAGGCGATTCTGCCGACGCAATACGGAGACCCGGATGGTAGTTTTCCTCCCTGGTGCCAGGGTTAGGGATGTTACTGATCGCGTCCAAGATATCCTGAATTGGGAGGGTGAGGAGCAAGAGGTCGTGGTACATGTAGGTACCAATGACATAGGTAAGAAAAGGGAAGTGGTCCTGAAAGGAGAATACAGGGAGTTAGGAAGGCAGTTGAGAAGAAGGACCGAAAATGCAGGAATCTCAGGATTACTGCCTGTGACACGCGACAGTGAGAGAAGGAATGGAATGAGGTGGAGGATAAATGTGTGGCTGAGGGATTGGAGTAGAGGGCAGGGAATCAAGTTTCTGCATCATTAGAACCTCTTTTCGGGCAAGGTGTGACCTGTACAAAAAGGACGGGTTTCACTTGAATCTTAAGGGGACCAATATCCTGGCGGGGTGATTTGCTAAGGCTACTGGGGAGACTTTAAACTAAAATGGTTGGGGTTGGGAATCAATTTGAAGAGACTAGGGGAGAGGAGGCTAGTTCACAAATAGAGAAAGCTAGTAGACAGTGTGTGAGGGAGGATAGGCAGGTGATAGAGAAGGGGAGCACTCAGACCGAAGATGTAGGGGAGAAGGAAGAAAAATATAATAAAGTCGATTGCATTGTTAGGGATAAACAGAGAGGAAGAGGTGGAGAGTATCTTAATTACATCTATTTTAATGCTAGGAGCATTGTAAGAAAGGTGGATGAGTTTAGAGCATGGATTGATACCTGGAAATATGATGTTGCAGCTATTAGTGAAACATAGTTGCAGGAGTGGTGTGATTGGCAACTAAATATTCCTGGATTTCTTTGCTTCAGGTGTGATAGAATCGGAGGGGCAACAGGAGGAGGTGTTGCATTGTTTGTAGGAGAAAATATTACAGTGGTGCGTTGGCAGGATAGATTAGAGGGCTCATCTAGGGAAGTTATGTGGGTGGAATTCAGGAACGGGAAATGTGTAGTAACACTTATAGGGGTATATTATAGACCACCTAATGGGGAGCGAGAATTGGGGGAGGAAATTTGTAAGGAGTTAGCAGATATTTGTAGTAAGCACAAGGTTGTGATTGTTGGAGATTTAATTTTCCACACATAAACTGGGAAGCCCAGTCTGTAAAAGGGCTGAATGGATTGGAGTTTGTAAAATGTGCGCAGGATAGTATTTTTCTGCAGCAATACATAGAGGTACAGACTAGAGAAGGGGCAGTGTTGGATCTCCTGTTAGGGAATGAGATAGGTCAGGTGACGGACGTATGTGTTGGGAAGCACTTCGGGTCCAGTGACCACAGTACCATTAGTTTCAATATAATTATGGAGAAGGATAGGACTGGACCCAGGTTTGAGATTTTTGATTGGAGAAAGTCTAACTTAGAGGGGTTGCGACGGGACTTAGAAAGAGTGGATTGGGACAATTTGTTTTATGGAAAGGGTGTAATAGAGAAATGGAGGTCATTTAAAGGTGAAATTTTGAGGGTACAGAATCTTTATGTTCCTGTTAGGTTGAAAGGGAAGGTTAAAAGTTCAAGAGCGCCATAGTTTTCAATTGATATTGGAAACTTGGTTTGAAAAAAGAGGAAGATCAATAATAAATATAGGCAGCATGGAGTAAATGAGGTGCTCGAGGAATATAAAGAATGTAAAAAGAATCTTAAGAAGGAATTTAGAAAAGCTAAAAGGAGATACGAGGTTGCTCTGGTAAGTAAGGTGAAAATAAATCCGAAGGGTTTCTACCGTTACATTAATAACAAAAGAATAGTGAGGGATAATATTGGTCCCTTAGAGAATCAGAGTGGACTTTATGTGTGGAGCCGAAAGAGATGGGGGAGATTTTGAACAATTTATTTTCTTCGGTATTAACTAAAGAGAAGGATATTGAATTGTGTAAGGTAAGGGAAACAAGTAGGGGAGTTATGGAGACTATGACGTTTAAAGAGGAGGAACCACTGGCACTTTTAAGGAAAATAAAAGTGGATAAATCTCCGGATTCTGACAGGATAATCCCTAGGACCTTGAGCGAATTCGGTGCAGAAATACTAGGGGCTCTGACAGAAATATTTCAAAAGTCATTAGAAAAAAGGATGGTGCTGGGGAATTGTACGTATTGCTCATGTTGTTCCATTGTTTAAAAAGGGATCTAAGACTAAACCTAGCAATTATAGACCTGTCAATTTGACTTCAGTGGTGGGTAAATTAATGAAAAGTATTCTTAGAGATGGCATATATAATTATCTGGATATATAGGCTCTGACTCGGAATAGTCAACATGGATTTGTGCATGGAAGGTCATATTTGACAAACATTATAGAATTTTTTGAAGATGTTACGAGGAAAGTTGACGAGGGTAAGGCAGTGGATTTGTCTATATGGACTTCTGTAAGGCCTCTGACAAGGTTCTGCACGGAAGGTTAGGAAGATTCAATCGTTACGTATTAATATTGAAGTAGTAAAATGGATTCAACAGTGGCTAGATGGGAGATGCCAGAGAGTAGAGGTGGATAACTGTTTGTCAGGTTGGAGGCCGGTGACTAGTGGTGTGCCTCAGGGATCTGTATTGGGTCCAATGTTGTTTGTCAAATACATTAATGTTCTGGATGATGGGGTGGTAAATTGGATTAGTAAGTATGCAGATGATACTAAGGTAGGTGGCGTTGTGGATAATGAAGTAGGTTTTCAAAGCTTGCAGAGACATTTAGGCCAGCTAGAAGAGTGTGCTAAACGATTGCAGATGGAGTTTAGTGCTGATAAGTGTGAGGTGCTACATTTTGGTAGGAATAATCCAAATAGGACATACATCGTAAATGGTCGGGCGTTGAAGAATGCAGTAGAACTGAGTGATCTAGGAATAATGGTGCATAGTTCCCTGAAGGTGGAATCTAATGTGGATAGGGTTGTGAAAAAATCTCTTCGTATGCTGGCCTTTATAAATCAGAGTATTCAGAATAGGAGTTGGGATGTAATGTTAAAATTGTACAAGGCATTGGTAAGGCCGAATTTGGAGTATTGTGTACAGTTCTGGTCACCGAGTTATAGGAAAGATATCAACAAAATAGATTGAGTACAGGGAAGACTTGCCAGAATGTTACCTGGGTTTCAGCATCTAAGTTACAGGGAAAGATTGAACAAGTTAGGTCTTTATTCTTTGGAGAGTAGAAGGTTGAGGGGGGACTTGATAGAGGTATTTAAAATAATGAGGGGGATAGATCGAGTTGACTTGGCTTGCCTTTTTCCATTAAGAGTAGGGGAGATTCAAACAAGAGGACATGATTTGAGAGTTTGGGGGCAAAATTTTAAGGGTAGCACGAAGGGGAATTTTTTTACTCAGAGAGTGGTAGCAGTGTGGAATGAGCTTCCAGTAGAAGGGGTAGAGGCAGGTTCGGTATTGTCATTTAAAGTAAAATTGGATAGGTATATGGACAGGAAATGAATGGAGGGTTATGGGCCGGGTGAGGGCCACTGGGACTAGGTGAGAGTAAGCGTCGGCACGGTCTAGAAGGGCCAAGATGGCATGTTTCCGTGTCATGGTCCGGATCGGTTCCCCTTTAAATTTAGTTAGGTTGCGATCCGGACCATTGACTCCTTGGTCCCTTCTAATTCCGTTTCACTCGTCCCTTGAGCTTGTCAATCAAGGTAATCTACACCCGACCCGAACCGGCAGTTTATAAGCTCCTGGCGTTAGCTGTTCGGGGCGAGAGTGTTAAGAAGCCTTCGCAAGTCGCCGCAGCTAAAACAATCCAGAGTCATCCAGCCCGCATCGGAGTACCAGCAATTCGCCTTCCTGCGCCAGAGTGTAGTCCAGGCTCCTCAGCGAAGTGGAAGAGAAGCAGACCCTAGTGAACAGATGCTGCCCCCAAGTAATGAATGGCTTCCGATGCCGTTGATTGCGCGAAGAGGTCGTGCCCTGGATTCTGCTGCGAGGAGTGACTCGAGATCACCAGGAAACATGAGCTATTCACCAGCGTTCTTCACTAAACTGGAAAATACTTCCCCAATGGTGAAGTCAAAGAAACAGGAGATATTTCATAAGTTGAATTCCTCTGGCGGTGGGGTGTCTGACATTGCTAATGCTCCACTGGGACTGAGATATTTAACCTTCAGCTGTGGTTTTATACGAGACAGGCGGAGTCCTGACATGACGTTCATGCTCCTTGTCCATGTCTACACCTCGAAGAGTCCCGGCTCGGTGCCTGAGTGGAAGGCGGAGTCCTGACTCGACGTTCATACCCCTTGTCCATGTCTACCCCTCGAAGAGTCCCGGCTTGGTGCCTGAGTTGAAGGCGGACTTCTGGCTCGATGTCATGTCCAGTGTCTGTGTCTACCCCCCGAAGAGTCCCGGTTCGATGTCTGATCTGGAAGAGCCCTGGTTCAAGATTCCTTGTCCTGTGTTTTGGTGTTCACGTTTCTGGCTGCGGTGAATCAAGGTCCTAGTCTCCTAGTCTAGGGTCCGCGACGATCGAGGTTCCACGTTCCCGGCTGCGGCGATCCATGAATCCTAGTCCCCAAGGGCCGTGGCAGTTCCAGTCCCCAGGGTCCAAGTCATGGCCGCAACGATCAATGTTACCACCGTCCGAGTCCAAGGTCCGCGGCTGTCCATGTTCCCCTGTCTGAGTCCAAGGTCCACGACTGTCCATGTTCCCACTGTCCGATTCCAAGGGTCGCGGCTGTCCATGTTCCCACTGTCCAAGTCATGGCCGCGGCGATCCAAGTCCCTAGTCCCCTAGTCAGAGGTTCGTGTTCCTTTGTCCTCCTTGATTTCCCAATCTTCTGTGTAGCGAGTAATAAACGCTATTTTACTGTACCTACGAAAGACGTGTTTGTGTCCTGCTTGTGGGTCCACTCCCAGCACCTTTGTCCCAACCTCGTGACACTCCGTGCTGTAATTGTTATATAGTTATATGGTTAAATATGGTTATAAAGCCCATTCGGCCCACAATTCTGTCAGCCAAGATTTTCCCTTGGGGAACACATGCAGTTTATGGACTTTAAAAAAAAATCTTTTTCTTCTTAATATCCTGAAACCTTATCCTTAATAATCGACTCCAACACCTTGCCATCTACAGAGCTCAGACTAACTGGCCTATATTTTGCTTTCTTTGACTTCTCTCCCTTCTTGACGTGTGGACTGACATTCGTAAATCTGCAGTCTTCCAGAACATATCCAGAATCTAGTCATTCTTGAAAGATCTTTACTAATGCTTCCACGACCTCCTCAACCACCTCTTTCTGAATTCTGAGTTGTACACCATCTGACTTATCTTCTAGTGGGTTATCTACCTTCAGATCTTTCAGGTCCCCAGGAGCCTTTCTCTAGTTATGGTAATTTCACATAAGGCATGGCCCTTTACACCTAAAACTTCCACCATCCATCTAGTGTCTTCCACAGTGAAAGATTTTAAAAAAACACGAATTCTCTTCGCCCACTATTTCGTTGCCCCAAATCTCTTCTTTTTCAGCATTGTTTTCCAATGGCCTAAAATCCACTCTCCAAGCTCTTGTACACTTATTGTATCTGAAGAAACGTCTTGTATCATCTTATTAGCATTAGCTAGCTTACAATCCTATTCCATCTTTAGCCACTTAATGAGTTTTAGTTACTTTCTGATGGCTTTAAAAGCTTCACACTCCTCTAGCATCCCAATTACCTTTCCACTATTAGATGCCCTCTCTTTGTAATTTATGTTGACTTTGCCTTCCCCTGTTAACAATGGTTGTGTCATCTTTCCTTCAAGAGTATTTCATCCTCTATGGGATGTATTAATCCTGTCCCTTCCGAATTGCTTACAGAAATACCAGCCACTGCTGCTCGGCCATCATCCCTAGCATTGTTATGTCCCAGAATATTTTGGCCAACACCTTTTTCATGTCTCTGTAGTCCGCTTAGCACTATTTCCATATAACCATATAACAATTACAGCACGGAAACAGGCCATCTCGGCCCTTCTAGTACGCTTACTCTCACCTAATCCCACTGACCCGCACTCAGCCCATAACCCTCTATTCCTTTCCTGTCCATTTACCTATCCAATTTTGCCTTAAATGACAATACCGAAACTGCCTCTACCACTTCTAATGGAACATTCTCCCTCATGTTACCCTTAAACTTTTGCCCACTAAGTCTCAACTCATGTCCTCTTGTTTGAATCTCCCCTACTCTCAATGGAAAAAGCCTATCCGCGTCAACTCTATCTGTCCCCCTAATAATTTTAAATACCTCTATCATGTCCCCCCTCAAACTTCTACGGTCCAAAGAATAAAGACCTAACTTGTTCAATCTTTGCCTGTAACTTAGGCGCTGAAACCCAGGTAACATTCTCCTAAATCTTCTCTGTACTCTCTCTATTTTTTTGACATCTTTCCTATACTTCGGTGACCAGAATTGGGAACGCGGTACTCCAAACTCGACCTTACGAATGCCTTGTACAATTTTAATATTACATCCCAATTCCTATACTCAATGCTCTGATTTATAAAAGACAACATACCAAAAGCTTTCTTCACCACCCTATCCACATGAGATTCAACCTTCAGGGAAGGTAGAAGCTGTAACGAGAAGCAGCCATAGTGAAAACCGCCCACTGCTGGTGCGACTAATCAGTATTCATGCTGCAACGCTGTAATGATTACATCATCTGGACTGTCTTTCGTGATTAGGATGACTGCGAGATAAAGGAAGGGATCTCGAGCTTCATCCGGAAATGCACGAGGACGTAGCCTTCCAGAATTTGGTCAGGGCTATCCAAACAAGAAACCCTGGATCAACAGTTTCATGCGTGCTGCAATCACCACGCGAGGCAGAGGTTTCGACGCTAGCAACCACCAGGAACTCAATTAATGCAGCTAGAATCTATGCAAAGTCATCAAGGCAGTGAAACGACAAATCGAGGACAAGATCCAGACACAAATCTCCATCAATAAGGCACGACGCTTATGGCAAGGACTGCCCAGCATCGCAGACTTCAAAGCCGAAGGCAATGGTGCTACAAACATCGCCGTCTCTCTCGCAGATCAGCTAAAATCTTTTTTTTTACGCTCGGTTCGATGTCGCCAACACTGAGTCACCGAGGAGAACAGCCAATGCGACTTGAACCTTGGTCATCCCTGAAGCTGAAATACGTTGGCGTTTCCTACGAGGGAACAGCCGCAAAGCTGCGGGACTGTTCGACATCGCAGGGCGGGTACTCAGCTTGTGCGCGGCACAACTGGCAGGTATGTTTGCAATTACTTTTATCTCTCCCTTTGCCAGTGAGAAGTGCCCTCCTGCCCTCTAAACATCTAGCAGTGAGCCTGTAACTAAAACGTCCAAGGTAACAAGTCTGAACAACTGATGTCCTGACGCACTGACCTCAATAATAAGCAACTGATTTGAGAGGCTGGTCAAGGACTGCATCTGCAGCATGCTACCACCCATTCTGGACCCCCGTACAATTTGGCTCTCGACACAACTAAACGACAGATGTCGCAAGATCCATAACTCTACACACCGTCCTTACACATCGGGAGAAGAGGAATGTTTAAGCTGTTCTTGGACTACCGATCAGCTTTCAACGCCATACTTCACTCCAGGCCTGACAAGAAGTTCAGAGACCATAGCCTTCATCCTGCCTTCTGCAGCTGGATTCTCAATTTGCTGTCAGATCACCGGCAGGTGTTAAAAGTGGGTTTCCTCCGCTCTGCTCCCCTGAACCTCAACACAGGAGCTCATCCATCCGGGCTGTGTTCTAAGCTGCTTCCTCTACTCTCTGTATATCCATGACTATCGGCATCCACAACTTCTATATGCTCATTAAACATGCAGATAATACTACATGGATGGGCTTTATAACAAATAATAACGAGGCAGCCTACAGAGAAAAAGTCATCACCCTGACACAATGGTGTCATGAAAAAAACCTTCCCCTCCGTTGCAAAAACAGGCTACAAGACTAAGGGAGGAACGGAGACAGGCTCAACCCCATTGACATCAATGGTTCTGGGGCTGAGAGGGTGAACAGCTTTAGGTTCTTCGGTATACACATCACCGAAGACCTTACTCGCTCTGTACATACGGCTCTGTGGTGAAAGTAAAAGCACCACAGTGCACTTTAATTTGAAGAAGTTCGACATGATTTTTCGAATTTAAAGGACATTCTACGAGATGCCGTTGAGAGCATCCTGACTGGCTGTATCACTCCCTATAGGAACTCTGCTTCCCTTAAGGGCAGGACTCTGAAGAGAGTGCTGTAGACAGCTCAGCGCATCTGTAGATGTGCACCCTCTATCTAAACATTTACAGGGACAGGTGCGTAAAATGGGCTCGAAGGATCATTGGGAACACGAGTCACTGCAACCACACACTGTTCCAGTTGCTGCCATCCGGGAAACGGTACCGCAGAACTAAAGCTAGCACCAACAGGCCCTGGAACAGCTTCTTATACCAGGGTATCAGACTGATTATTTCAGGCTGATAGAATTGTATTTCTAAGCTATATTTGTTGTTCTGGTATATATCTCCCTGTACAGACTATTCATTACAGATCACTATAATTTGCACATACACTCAGACGGAGACGTAATGTACAGAATTATGCTCTCCATGTCTGTGAAGGATGTAGGAAGTTAATTCAATTCAATTTAACTTCTAAATTGAAGGCCCTCTACTCTGAGACTCCGTCCTCTCCCCACATTAGAAAAAGATCCTCTCCACATCCACTCGATCGAGGCCTAACAACATTCTATAGGTTTCAATCAGAACACCGACGCCGCAATTTTCTGTATTCCATATAAGGAGTCTTGAAATCATGTTTGTGAATGCCCTTTGAACGAACCCAATGCAAGTATATGTTTTCCTATATAAGCCGCCCCAATCCACACACAATACCGCATTTTGTATAGCCTCAACCTTACACATATGCCTTTATATTATAGTCCTCTGGAAAAGAGTGCTAACATCGCCATTCCGAGTTCAACTAAATTCATTTTTCCTGTGCTCGATTCATATCCCTCTTTTTCCTGCATGTTGGCTTGTTAAACAGAACTACTCACTTTGGTTTATCCAGCACATCAGTCAGCCCGTTCCAGCCATCATCACTACTTCCAAAACCCTGATTCTATCTCGCCCTATATTTCCCTCCATTTGAACTATTATTATTCTGTTATTTTTATTCCGGTAGGTTAAGTATAATTTAATGTAACTTACGTTCATATAATTTACATTGTCCTGTTTGTAACGTATTGAGATGGTGACGCTGACTGTACATGTTCATGGCAGTTATACCCTGTGTATGTATACCCGTGCAAACGAACTTGATTTTGATCCCCGTCTGTGAAAACGAACTTGAATCATTCAAGTTTCAGCCCACCTACACCCCCGACATCTCAGCTTAAATGTATACCCTCCAGTATTAGGCATGTGTTGCCTGGGAAATGATTCTGACTGTCGCTGCTATATGTGCGACATATAATTTATAATTTCTAACGGGTAAAAATGATCAATCAATGTTAAACCAAATTAATGTTGAACAACATTGTTTTTATAAAATACATATAACTTTATATTTTGATAACGTTTTGAAGGAAGCACTAGCACGGTTCGTGGAAAAGCTACGCATTGAAACCTACAATATTATTGAAGAATGTCAGATTGAAACATGCTCAGTGTCAGTTAATACTTTGATAAGATCAGGACGTTTTCTGTTGTTTCAGATCCCAAGAGCAATCTGCTCGGAAATCTGTCCTCCTGGGAAAAGAAAAGTCAGGCAGAAAGGAAAACCAAAATGCTGCTTTGACTGCGTAGAGTGTCCTGATGGTGAGATCAGCAACGCCACTGGTAAGTGCATAGATTCACAGCAATGTCTCTCAATTCTACAGATCTGTGCTCACACGAAATTCCCATTGCATGATTTTTTTTTTTCAGGTTCCGCGGATTGCATCAAATGCCCATCAGATTACTGGTCCAATCGGGCAAAAACCCAATGTGTTCTCAAAAAGGTTGAGTTCCTTTCCTTTCAAGATAGTCTGGGGTTTGTATTAGCGATGTTTTCTCTAGTTGGAGCGTGCTTCACATTGGCTACCACTGTGATTTTGTACCGGTTTCGAGACACTCCTATGGTCAAAGCGAACAACTCTGAACTCAGTTTCATGCTCCTCTTCGCCCTCCTTCTTTGCTTCATTTGCTCTCTCGCCTTCATTGGAGAACCCTCAGGCTGGTCCTGCATGTTGCGCCGCACAGCTTTCGGAGTTGTGTTCGTTCTTTGTATTTCCTGCATCTTGTGTAAAACAATTCTTGTCGTGGTTGCCTTTAAGACAACCCTTCCCAACAGCAGGGCGATGAACTGGTTCGGACCCGCGCAGCAACGCCTAAGCGTGTTTATGCTGACTTTTTTGCAAGGATTAGTTTGTGTTGTCTGGCTGAGTGTGTCACCTCCGTACCCCCTGAAGAATATGACCCAATATAGAGAAATCATTATTCTGGAATGTGACGAAGGCTCCTTGACCGCCTTTTGCATAGTCTCGGCCTATATTGCGCTGCTGTCCATTGTGTGTTTAGTGCTTGCATTCCTTGCTCGTAATCTCCCGTCCACTTTCAACGACGCCAAGTACATCACCTTCAGCATGCTGATCTTTTGCGCCGTCTGGATAACCTTTATACCAGCTTATGTGAGCTCTCCAGGAAAGTACACCGTTGCTGTAGAAGTGTTTGCTATTTGGGCATCAAGTTTTGGTCTGCTTGGCTGTATTTTTGCACCGAAATGTTACATAATCTTACTGAAACCGGAGACTAATACAAAGAAACATATCATGGCTAAAGGGACATGACTATAACTGCTAGCAGCCCTTTGCATCATTGTCCCATCAGTATGTGTATTCCACGATTATGCAACGTAGTTCTCAATCTTTCTCTCGTGGTCCAGCAGATAAGTAAGAATTTAAATCAAATGATTGAAAAACTTTTAAAATCTGTTGTCAGTGGTTTGGAACCGATTGCGAGTATGTTTCTTTAGCACAGAGTGGAACTAAGAAAGAAATACGATGCAGAATACACATTTATAGTTACATCATGAATTACCTTTACTGATCTCAGCTTCTCCTCTGCGAGCATTGATCTCAATTTTACTCAAAGCACTTCCTATCCGTCAGTCTAATTATAACCTGGGAAATTTAAAGATTGGATCTTTTTTACTTTTTTTATAATTATTTACTGCTATCTAGACTGAGCCATGGCGCTTCAAAATACGTGATAGGTTGCTGATGTAGAGGGATAAAAAAAATCAATGTAAAATATATTTGACCTCAAATGGATTGGAGTGTTACTATCGAAGGAGTTCATTTTGAGCAAATGTCATAACATCACAGACAGCACATATCGCCAGACCTGCTATGCTGGACGTTAGTTGCTAAACAAAGGAACTGTTGGTTTTAGTCTCAGAGATTTTTACAAGATGGTTTTAGAGTCGATATCTACTTTCTCTAACATCTTTCAAACTGATATAGATTCACATAGATTCAGATGGAGACGATATGTTATCCAATTATTGAATGAACAATGATTTATGAAAGTGCCAGAAACTGTCATAAAATTGTTGATCTCAAAATACCGAGAAAATAAAATTATGGATGTGTGGAACAATCGTGGATATCTGAAGAGTGTTATGTTTGTCTAACGTGATTAGAGTCGCTGCCATATGGAGCGAACGTCGGCGACCGTTTTTGTCTGGAGAGGGCATCCTTTTCAATAATAAGTATAACGCTTTTCATAGTATCTGTTTCTGACCACCTACCCGGGCTAACGCAGAGACCTGAGCTCTAGCACTTAATATGACTTCCTGGCTCAGAAAAGAAGAGTGAGTGGATAGGCTTTCAGTAATGATTGGGGAAACGTAGATTGTATTCTTTTCTTAAATGTTGCCAGGCCTGCTGTGCTCCTCCAGAATTTTGTATGTGTTGCTTGGATTTACAGAATTTGCAATTATTTTTCTCTTGTTTGTGATCAGATTATCTTGCAGCGCAGTTACAAATTGTCGGGTAAGATGTTGTGGGCATCGCCACGTCCCGCCTGAAGCAAAGTAATAGATGCAAGCTTAATATCCAAGGATATACATTGTAGCGAATGGAAAGGCATGAGGGCAGACGGCATGGGGTGGTCTTGCTGTTAAAAATGAATTCAAATCCTTAGGAAGAGGAATCATAGTGTCGGACACAGAATTCCTGTGTGTACAGATAATAACATGCAAGAACAATATGATCCCGATAGGAGTTATTTAACAGTAAATAAGATGTGAGCGACAAATTATATATGCAGATCAAAACGACATGTAAAAAGGTCAATGTAGTGATTTTCAAGAGAGCATTTGAAAATAAGACCATAAAATCATACAATTCAGGAGCAAAATTATTGGAGTTAAAACCGAAAGCAGCAAATTCTGAACTGAAAATGTTAAAAATGAATCCACGCAGAGAAACAAATAAATACATAATCTTGAAATTCAGCTACAGATTGGCAAATATGCGGCTGTGGCCAACTTTGAATCCTGGCAAAAGGTGGCCTCCATTGGGAGCTGAAAGTCGAAGGATATACGGTGTATCGTAAAGATAGGTTAATAGGCAGAATGGATGGTGTGGCACGGTGTATACGAAATAATATTAAATCAGTAGAAAGGGATTACATGTAATCAGAAGTTTAGAGTCTCTATAGGTTAATTTAAAAAATGCAAGGGTAAAAGGACCCTAATGACAGTTGTATACAGGCCTCCAAATAGTAGCCTGGATATGGATTACAAATTACAGCAGGAGAATGAAGAGGCATGTCAGAAGGGCTATATCACGATGATCGTTGTGGATTTTAGCATGAAAGTGGATTAGGAAAGGCAGATCAGTACTGAACCTCAAAGGAGAGTATTTGTAGATAGTCTACAGGATGGCTATTTAGAACAGCCTATTGTTGAGATACATAGAGGATCGATTGTGTTGGATTGGGCGTTGTGCAATGATCCGGAAGTGAAAAGAGAACATAAGGTTAAGGAAATATTATGGAACAGTAATCACAATATGATCGAGTTCACTTTGAAAGCTGAGAAGGATAAACTAAACTAGGCGACAGGGTGACCCGTTAGTAAACCCTTTGAGAGAAAGGTAGTGCAGTCTGATATGACCAGAATGAACATTAAATTTTCAAGATGCTACTGGTATTGCTTTGCTTTGGAAATGGAAGATGAAAACTTCAGTTTATTAAAGATGACAGAGGCGTAGCAAGGCAAATATAGCTCCTCCTGGTTTAACGACGGACACTTCTGATGGCAACATTTCTAGTTTTCCTCTGATGGATCGGAAGCTCGGCTGACATCTCACCCCAGTTCCTCCTCCCTTCGAAGAACCACTATCAGCCGTCCCTATTTACCGTCTGACCCGGATTGTAACTCAACAATATAAACTACAGCTCCCAAAATGCACTTCGCAAGCGACGGCCCAAACGCAGACGAAGTCCATTTCAGCTGGTGGGAATAGGTGGGGTACGGGTTATCACGTGATATATTTGGAAAATTTGAGCATTATCCTGCTTAAACTTTTGTAAAAAAAAAGTTCAGTTTTACCACGTTTCGTGCCGAGCTCCGACTGCAATCTGCTTTTCAATCATGAACCCATATCTATCCTGCAGCTTCAACATCAATTTTTTAAAAGTGGTGCCCCTTCAGATATTTTTCGTTTATGACAGTCAGCTTGAAGCTGAACAGAAATGTAGTTTTAGACTACTTGCATCACATAGGAATGAAGAGAAACAAAAAAAACCTTTCATTGAATATAATGTGTTTAATTGTACAAAAGTGCTGACGCTTGTAATAGCTCAACTAAGCTGAAATGTTTTGCTGATCATTTTAGTTTGTACTCAATGTGCGAGCCTTTTCTCTTACATATCTAACAATAATTAGTTAGCATCAAAAGATCCCAGCTTCCCTGATACTGTGATACTGTTTCAAAGTGATTGAATGTCCCCTTGAAACCTGTCACTTTATTGAGATACGAAGCAGTAACACCAAAGCGTCCAAGATGCTGATTATTCTAAATGATGTGGTGGGCGCTCTCCTAAATGGGCGTGACTACTGTTGTTTGGCTGCAACAAAGGGTTTTATGGATATCTTGAAGAACCGCATTAAAATAAGATTAGTTTATCTCTTATTGATGGGTGGCAGTTAGATCTGTCCCAATCCTGCACATGCTGAGGGTGATCATCAGTATGTGACCATTCGAAATAGAGCTGTCCTGCCCTTTCGCTCTGGTTGGTGTGGCCGCTGAGGCTGGCCGTGCGCATGCCGTCTTGGTGCCACGTCCCGATTTCCATGATGGCCAACGGGCTCTCGGGTAAAATCGGGGCAGTTTGTTTTGGCGAGTGAACAATTGTATACAAATATATAACCCTGATCTTTCCCTGCATGCTGTAAGGTAGCGCATTTTAAGTCGATATAGCCAAAAATAGTGCGGTACTAATGCACCGTATGGAAGATGGCGAATGCCACGACACTGTTCAGAAACGTCTGTGGGCAAAAGGCAGGTAACCATAGGCCAGGTAGCTTAACATAAGTAGATAGGAAAATCAGTAATGAAGACATAACGAGGCATGTGGAAAAAATGAATGCATTATGGTTTCAGCAAAGGCACTTCCTGTTTAACAGACATACTAGAGGTATTTGAGGATATAACAATCGCAATGGATAGAGAGGAACGGATGGACGTTATTTCCTTGGATTTCCATACGGCCCTCCCTTGGAGTGTGAATCTGTGGAACTCCCTACCCATGAAGCAATGGAAACTACCTCAGTAAATATGCTTAAGAAAAGGTTGGATAGATCCTTATATAATAAGGGGATTAAGGGTTATGGGGAAAAGGCAGGTAGATGGAGATCAATCCATAACCAGATCAGCCAGGATCTTACTGAATGGTGAGCAGGCTCAACGAGCCAGATGGCTTACTCCAGCTCTTATTTCTTATGTTCCTATGGTTTTATGGCAATGTAACAGTGAGGTCATAAACCGAACCCAGGTGACAAAGGAGCAGACATTTGCTGTCTTGCGGCAAAATAGGGTGGAAGAATTATAAGAGTCTGTGGAAGACAAGTCAATAAATTTCAGGGGCACCAGGAGAGGTATTTCGAACGTTCGTGAGATGGTAGAGGAATGGAGGACCGCTAATGTTGTTACCTTCATTTAGAAGAGCTCTACGAACAATTAACGAAGTTATGGATAGTAAACCTGTCATCACTAATGGGTAACCTACTGGAAGATATTCTAACGGTTATATGCATATGGATACCTAGAGAATGGATAGGCATGGTCAACATTGTTTTTCTGCGTGGTAGGTCGTGTTTAACGAATCTTGTAAATGTTCGAGTCAGTTAGCAGGGAAGCCTGCATGGACTTCAGCGAGACTGTGAACAGGGTTGCGCATGGGAGTTTGGTCAAAAACGTTCTGTCACTTCGCATTCATCAGGAGACATTCAATTGAATTTGACATTGGGCTTTGTTGGAGAATCCAGGGAGTGTTGGTTCATAGTTGTAGCTCTGATTGAGGCCTGTAAATAATGGTGTTCCGCAGTGATCGGATTTGGTTTACTTGTTTGTTATCGTCTGTGGGCACATTATAACTTGACAAATTGAATCAGCAAATCGGTGGATAACTCGACGAATCTAGTTGTAGTCTTTAGCGAAGAAAATTATCGAAGCTTGTAGTGGTATCTGGATCAGCAAGAAACATGGGCTGAAAATGCTATACTGCAAGAGCCTGATATTTGTTGTGATTTGGGAGATCACGTTAGGTTGGGACTTACATGGTGACAGGTAGCGCACTGAGAATTACAGTAGAGCAGACGGATCTGGGAATACAGATCCAAAATCTCTTGAGTGTACAGTCACGCGTCAGTAGAACTGGTCTTCATAACTTGAAATACTGAGTACATGAGTTGTGAATTTACCATGCTGGAGCCTAACTTGGAATATTGTGTTCAGAACTGGTCACCTGCCTACGGAAGCGATTTGATAGCAATGAAAGACCGCAGCAAAATTTCACAAACAAGGGGATCTCTGCAGGTGCTGGAGTTCCGAGTTACGCACACAAAATGATGAATGACCTCAGCAGGGCAGGCAACATCTATGGAAAAACGTACAGTCTCCAGCGTATTCCTGGGTCCCGTCATATTCTGAACAGCCAAGAATTTAATCAGCTCTGACTTAAACTTACATAAATACCTCACCTCCTCAAATGCTTTGGTAAACAGTTACATAGATTCTTCACTCACTGGCTAAAGGAATATCTCCTTATTTCCGTTAGGAAAAGGCGACTTTATATTTTGAATATGTCAAGGACTTTCACCATTCGATGATTCAATGTTTATCCCTATTCTTCTGAATTCTAATGAACACAGACCAACAGCATTCAAAGACTGTTCATATGTCATGGAATTATTTTCCTGAAGCTCCTTTGAACCCTCTACAATTGACGCAAATCTTTTTCTAAGAAAATGGGCCTAAATCTGCTCACAACACTCAATGGAACGGTTCCTTACTACTGATTCAAAGTGCAAATTAACCTTGAGGGAATCTTTGATCAGCAATCCCAAGTCCCTTTGCGCATCTTTTTCCTTGCATTTTCTCTCCTTTCAGAACACAGCCTCCCTGTACATTTATTCTAATAAGTGCGTGACCATACAACTCCTGATACTGTATTCAATCTGCCACCTTTTTGTCCATTCTACCAATCTGTCTAAGTCCTTCTGTATCCTCTATTTCCTCGAAACTACCTGCGCTCCCCCTATCTTCATATCATACGCAAACTTTGCGACAAAGTCGCCAATTCCAAAATCCAAGTCAAATGCATATAACGTAAAATCAATCTATCGCAACTCAGATCCCAGTGGAACAGCCAACCAGGAAAAGGCTCCCTTCATTTCCACTCTTTACCTCCTGGCAATCAGCCACTGCTTTATCTATGTTAGAATATTTCCTCTTATCCTGTATTATTACTGGGTAGCTTACTTTCTTATTCCACCATTACCTTCTGGATAAGTTTTTAGCTGTCTTCAGTTGATTTTCAAATACTTCCAACCCTCTCAACTTCCGACTAATATTTCTCTATTATATGTCCTCGGTTTGGATATTCTGCTGCCTATGATTTCTCTTGTTAACCAAGGTTGTGTATATTTCCTTGGTAACACATCTTCGTCTTTGGAATGCATATATCATGTGCCTTCCGGATTGCTGCACTGCCGTCTTCCCCGCCAGTGCTCTTTTGCTATCAATTCTGTCCAGCTGCTCACACATGCCTTCTTAATGCTCTTTACTCCACTGTAGGGTTGCGATATATAGCTTCAGCTTTTTCATCTCTAATCTTAGGGCAAATATCATCGTATTATGATCTCTTAGGCCATAAAGCTGTAAAGCATAGGAGAATAATTAGATTATTTGGCCCATCTGCTCCGCCATTTATTCTTGGCGGAACTTGCCCTCCTCAGCCGTCTCGCTATAACTTTTGTCGATGTGTCCAATCAAGAACCTATTGATCTCCACCTTATATATATCCAGCGACCTGGCTTTCACAGTTGCCCGTGGACAAAACATTTCACAAATTTACAACTCTTTGGCTGAGGACATTTCAGCGTATTTGTTTTCCATGTACGCCTCTCCATCCTGAGGTTGAACACTCTTGTCCTAAACTTCTCAATGATGTGAAACATCCTTTTCATATCTACTCGGTCTAGACCTTTCAGCATTAGAAAGATTTCAATGAGATCCCTCCCCCTCCCCCATCCTATTGAATTCCAGCGAGTACAGTCGCAGAATTATCAAGCGTTCCTTGTATGATAACCGTTTAATCCACGAAATTATACGAGTATCTCCTTTGAACCCTTTCCACTGCCAAGACATATTTCTGAAGAGATGAACCCAAAAGTGTTCAGAATACCCAAGGTGAGACCTTACAACTGCCATATAAAGTCTCAGCATTACATCATTGTTACTCTATTCTGGATCTCTTGAAATGAATGCTAACGTTGTATTTACACTTCCTCACCAATTTGTGCAAAGTAACTTTTAGGGTATTCTGTACAAGGTCTCCCAATTCCCTTTGCGTCTCAGATGATTAGATTTTCCGCCCATTTAGAAAATAGTCTGCAGAATTATATCCTGCACCACAGTGCATTACCAAGCATTTTCGAACATTGCGTTTCATTTGCCACTTACTTCCCATTCTCCTAATCTGTATAAGTCCTTCTGCAGCCTTCCTGTTTCCTCAAAACTACTTGCTCCTCCACCAATCTTCGTACTTTCTGCAAACGTGACAACAAATCCATCTAGTCCATCATTTTAATCATTCATCTGCAGCATGAACCGACCTCTGTGGAACCCCACAATTCACTTGCAGCCAGGATCTTTTTATCCCCGCTCGTTGCCTCCTACCAATTTCAACATGCCGGTATATTTCCCTTAACACCATGGGATCTTATTTTGGTAAGCGGCCTAATGTTTGGCACCTTGTAAAAGGGCTTCTGAATGTCCAAATATACAAAATCCATTGCATCCCCTTTGCCTATCTGGCTTGCAATCTCCTCAAAGAATTCAAACAGGTTCTTCATGCAAGATTTTACCTGAAGGAAACCATGATGTCGTTGTCCTTCCTTGTCCTGTGTCACCAAGTGCTCTATAATCTTCTTAACAACTGATTCCAACTCCTTCACAATCACCGATGACAGGGTTACTGCTCCATAATTTCCTTACTGCTGACTTGCCTTGTCAGTCATGGTTGTACTATCTTGCTATTTGAGTATTTATTTATTTTCCCATTGTTTGCAGAAACTCGTACCGTTGCTGTTCTTCTGTCATCCCTGCCAGGAGCTCCTTTCAACTTACTTTGGCCAATTCCTCTCTCATTCCACTTTAATATTCCTTACTTCACTTAAATACTGCTACGTCAGACTTTAGTTTGTCCCTATCAAATTTCAAGGTGAATTCAATCATATTGTGACCTCTGCCTGCTGTGGGTCTTTTTTGTTAAGCTCCCTAATCATATCCAGTTCAATACATAACACCCGATCCAGTATAGCGGATCCCCTAGTAGGCTCAACGACAAACTGCACTAAAAAGCCATCTCGAAAAGATTCAGCAAACGCGTGCTCTTAAGATGCATGACCAAAGTAATTTCCCAATTGACCTATACGTTGAAATAGCTATCACTATTTTGCCCCTTTGATACACCTCTCCGATTTCCGATGTGGACCGCAGATTCTAATGTCTGGTGCACGTCTCAGCTATTGTTGGGAAGACTGTATATAACTGTTATTAGGTGCTTTTTACCCTTGCAGTTTCTTAACACAAAGATTCAACGGCTTATGATCTTATGTCACATCTTCCTAATAATTTGTTGTCATTCTTTACCATCAGAGCCACTCCATCCCTTCTGCCTACTTCCCTATCCACCTAATATAATGTGTAAACTTTGGATATTCAGCTGCCAGCTACAAACATCACCCAGTCACCATTCAGGGATTACCGCACATCAGACCTGACAATCTGTATTTGTGCATTAAGTTCATACACCTTATTTTTTAATATTTTTTGCATTGAGAAAAAAACACACTTTGCGTATTGCATTTGCTATCTTTTTTTTTTTAAATTCTGAATCTCTAATACACTGATACCCACCTTGCTAGGTGCAATTTTGTACTTACATCTGCCTGCCTGTCCTAGCAGCCTATCTTAGATGTTTATTTTACCACTTGTCCTTTCCTGAGCACCTTCTCTCCGGTTCACATTCCCTGCCAAATTAGTTGATACCCTTCCCAACAACTCTTACAAACCAGCCCGCGAAAATATTTCTCTCCCTCGGGTTCAGGTGCAACCCATCACATTTGATAGGGCATACCTCCCCCAGAAGAGATCACCATTATCGAAGAATTTGAGATTCTGTTCCTTGCACCAGCTTCTCAGCCACGAATTAATGCTCAAGTCATTCCGTTTATACATTTAATAGCTTGTGGCATAGGCAGCAATCCATAAATTATTACTCTGGTATTTCCGCTTCTCAGCTTTCTACTGAGCTCACTGTTTCCTTTTCACGACGTGTTTGCCTTACTTTCCTATGCCATTGGTGCCAATATGTACCTAGACATCTGGCTGCTCTCCCTCTTTCCCTTCTGCACCACGGAAAATTGGTCTTTAGGCTTTTTGTTACCTTAATGTCTTTGATCAATTCCGGTTTGTTGCACAACACCCGATGTAGAATAGCTGATCTGCTAGTGGATGCAACAACGAGCTGCTCTGGAAAGTCGCCTATCTGATATATCGAAATCCACCATGAAATTTGTAATATTGCCCTTTTGCCATGCATTTTCTAGCTCTCGTTGTTATGTGCCGAGCACATCGTTGCTACTCTTTGGGGGTCTGTATACACTCCTATCAGGGTTTTTCCACCCTTGCAGGTGAATGTGCAGAGAACGAATAAGCTCTGACTATTCAAAAGGGTCTATTTTAGTTTTTTCATGTAGTTAATGGTTTAATTACCTCGTCACAACATATCGGGCAATGCTATTATTTTTTCCATGTACAATGATCTATTATACCAGAATGTTACCACATAATGTACTGAAGGAAATAAATAATTACAGTTTATTATTGTGAATAAGTGTTTGATACAGAGAGTGGTAGTATCGTGGAAGGCAATGTCAGCGCCGGTGGTAGAGGCAGGTACAATAGGGTCTTTTAACAGATTCTTAGATTGGTTCATGGAGCTTAGAAAATTACAAGGTTATGCGGAAATTCAATGCAGTTTCTACGTCACATGTTCGGCAGAACATTGTGGGCCGAATTTTCTATAGTGCGCATGTTTCTATATTTCTATGAAGGGCGCATAACAGCGTCGGAAAAAAAGTCTAAGATCTGAAACATCTTGTGTTTTATTTCTTACAAATTGCTGAAATGAAGGCAAGGCTATATGAAGGCAATGGCTCTAAAAGAGGATGTCCATCATTAAGCATCCTCATCGTGCAAGATATGCCCTCTTCTTATTGCTACTGTCAATACAGAGGTATAGATTCATAAAGACAGACACTTAATGTTTTTGGAACAGCGCTCTTCCCCTCTGCCATCAGACTGCTCAACGGACAATGAACACACCTATACAAGCTCACTCTTTTTTTTGTTCTTTTCTTGCACTCTCTATTTAACTCATAATTATTTCTGATTATAATTTATACTTTATATGTACTGCAATGTACTGCTGCCACAAAATATCAAATTTCATGTCAAATGGAGGTGATATTAAAACTGGCACTAACTGTAGTACGGCTTCCTCTCAGTCCTCACATTGAAACAAAACAAGCGTATGTTTCTGTCCGTACTAATAAGCTGATCTTGTTGTAAGAGTAAAATTGCAGTCAAATATTTGGGTGACGGCAAACCAATCTGCAGAGAAACATACCAAATATTAATTTAACATCAAAAACTTCTATTTAGAATACAATAATCTAACACCTATGTACCTGGATGAAAGTTTGCCCAAAGATTCGATCTTTGCTATTCATTGATATTGTCCCTGATCTTCTAGCACAGCATCCCATCCATATCACTAATTTCGTAACATCCGAAAGTTATGTCTTCCAGATGTGGTTTATTATTTTATGTCTAAATACTGGATCTCACTGCTTACTTGTAAGTTCACAGCTTTACTATTTATTATCCCATTGGTAAGCAGTTAGCCTTTGACTTTAGATCGGCCATTAATAAATCGATTCTATATTCATTCATTCGTCTGAACCACGTTGTTTGAAGTCCAAAGAATTTCGAACAATATTCAAATCTTCCGTTAGCATGTCCACAACTACGGTCTTCTTTCATTGGCCCGATTTGCAGTGTAACGCATTGGTGAATAATAAAACTGCTTTAATCCACAACTGCGTCGGTAACTGAGTTACCTATCTGTCCCTATTAAGAAAACAAAGAAAATATTTGAGCGTGCGCAGAATAGTAAAATCACACACTCATCAGTGATTTCGTCCGCGATGGAACTCATATTGATTCTGCGAGGTCACACATGACATAAAGTTAAATTATCAACAGAGAAGGGAAACCTTGAAACTACGTCAGTGTGTTTGGTAAATTAATCTAGATTATCTAAACAGTCGAACGGTTCAGCGGACAAGTGCCGAAGCAGCGCTAAACGGCGTCGTTTGTAGAAAGAGTAATTTTGGTTAAAGTGAGGCAGGCTGAATTAAACGCAAATAATCCCGCCTGGAAGCCACATCAGAGGCACTACAGCACGAAAAGGAGGCGGAGGTTCTTTTATCCGCGGCCAAACACTTTGAGGTGAACTGATAAAGACGATATTAGATTAAGCTCATTATGTCATTCAGCAGAGTGGACCTCGAAGAATCAGTCTGTATATGATTATGCATACCCACCAGAAAATACTGAAGACATAGGCCATCCAGTCAAGTCTGAAACATGCTGGAACCAGATCTTTCGATATTCGCAGCCAGGCGTCACCTGCTGACGGCCGGTCTCACCAAATTCGATGATCAACCAGATCATTACTCGGCTTGGATTTCCACGTTCTTCAGTCACACTGGTGACCTCAACTTAAAGCCTAATGAAGTCGCTCCCCGGCTGGTGAAATGGCTTGGACTCCAGTCTGTTGATCATCCAAGCTGATTAAGGTAGTTTAAAATCAAAGCTCCACTGCTGCTCTGAGTTTAGTCTGGCAAATAATATATAAGTGCTACAGA